>NW_026110308.1:600000-845069 GCF_024679095.1 Eriocheir sinensis | reverse complement strand
CGTTGAAATATCCATCTTAGGAGATTTCAATGTTCACCACCAGCTTTGACTTTCATCTTCTTTCACTGACCAGCCTGGTGAACAAGCCTACAACTTTGCTTTCCTCAACGATCTAGAGCAGTTGGTTCAGCACCCTACACGTATCCCAACCGTCCTGGAGACAGGCCCAACATACTAGACCTCTTCCTTACCTCTAATCCTTCTACTTACTCTGTCAAACTGTTCTCTCCGTTGGGCTCCTCCAGTCACAACCTTATTTCTGTATCCTGTCCTATCGCTCCTGTACACCCTCTGGACTCACCGAAGAGACGATGCTTCTGGCATTTTGCTTCAGCTCGGTGGGACGACCTGAGGATGTACTTCTTATATTTACCGTGGAGTGATTACTGCTTCCAGGAGAGAGACCCCTCTGTGTGTGCCCAGCGCATCACAGAGGTGATTGTCTCTGGAATGGAGGCACACATTCCACGTACTTTCTCTACTCCTCATGCTAAAGAGTCTTGGTTTAATCACGCTTATTCTGGTGCTGTCAAAGATAGAGAGGCAGCTCACAAAAGATACCAGAGCCTTCGCACTCCTGCAACCATAATCTTTATATTCTGCCCGGAATCGTGCAAAATCTATTCTTCGACTTACCAAAACCTCTTTCATAAATAGAAAATGTCAAAACCTTGCTTTTTTTATAATTCTTTCCGGGACTACTGGCACCTAGCCAAAAATATATCCTCCAACCTCACTTCTTCATCTTTCCCTCCTCTCTTTAACCCAGACGGCAGCACCGCCGTCTCATCTGTCACTAAAGCTGAACTCTTTTTCTCAGACTTTCTGTTAAAAGCCCACTCTGAACGATTCTGGGCATATTCCTCCTACTCATCCCCCCTCTGACTCCTTTTTGCCTGTTATTAAGATTCTTAAGAACGATGTTTTCTATGCCCCCTCTGGCCTCAACTCTCAGAAGGCTTACGGACCTGATGGAGTGCCTCCTATTGTCTTTAACAACTGTGCCTCCGTGCTGACACACTGCCTGGTCAAACTCTTTCGCCTCTGCCTATCAATATCTACCATTCCTTCCTACTGGAAGTACGCCTTCATACAGTCTATGCCTAAAAAGGGTGACCGTTCCAATCCTTCAAACTACCGCCCTATTGCTTTACTTTCCTGTCTATCTAAAGCTTTTGAATCAATCCTAAACCGGAAGATTCAAAAGCACCTTCCCACTTCTGACCTTCTATCTGATTGCCAATATGGGTTCCGCAAGGGGCGTTCTACTGGCGGTCTTCTTACTCTCTTAACTAATTCTTGGTCATCCTCTCTTAGCCGTTTCGGTGAAACTTTCTCTGTTGCGCTAGACATATCGAAAGCTTTCGATAGAGTCTGGCACAAGTCTTTGCTTTCTAAACTGCCCTCTTTCGGATTCTATCCTTCTCTATGTTCCTTTATCTCCAGTTTCCTTTCCGGAAGTTCTATCTCCGCTGTGGTAGATGGTCACTGTTTTTCCCCTAAACCTATCAACAGTGGTGTTCCGCAGGGCTCTGTCCTATCACCCACTCTCTTCCTGTTATTCATCAATGATCTTCT
Source organism: Eriocheir sinensis (assembly GCF_024679095.1). Lineage (NCBI taxonomy): Eukaryota > Metazoa > Arthropoda > Malacostraca > Decapoda > Varunidae > Eriocheir > Eriocheir sinensis. Next base: position 843,491 of record NW_026110308.1, on the reverse strand, counting down.
TTCCATAACAAACTGTCCTATTCATTCATACGCCGACGACTCCACTCTGCATTATTCAATTTCTTTCAACAGAAGACTTTCTCGACAGGAATTTTAAGACTCCAGGCTGGAAGCTGCAGAACGCTTAACCTCCGACCTTGCTATCATTTCCGATTCGGGTAAAATGAACCTTGTGTCCTTCAATGCCTCAAAAACCCAATTTTCCAACCTATCAACTTGACACAATCTTCCAAACACCTATCCCCTATTCTTCAACAACACTCAGCTGTCATCATCTTCAACACTAAATATCCTCGGTCTGCCCTTAGCTCAAAATCTTAAATGGAAACTTTACATCTCCTCTCACTAAATCAGCTTCCTCGAGGTTGGGCGCTCTGTATCGTCTCCGCCAGTTCTTCTCCCCTACACAGATGCTATCCATTTATAGGGGCTTTGTCCGCCCTTGTATGGGGTATGCATCTCGCGTGAGAGGGTGGTTCGATTCGCACAGCTCTCCTGGACTGAGTGGAGTCTAAGGCTCTTCGTCTCATCAGCTCTCCTCCTCTTACTGACAACCTTCTACTTCTTAAATTCCGCCGCCATGTTGCCTCTCTTTCTATCTTCTATCGATATTTTCATGCTGACTGCTCTTCTGAACTTGCTAACTGCATCCCTTCCCCGCTTCCGCGGCTCCGCTGCACACGACTCATCCCTATACTGCTCATCCTTATGCTGTCCAAACCCCTTGTGTAAGAGTTAACCAGCATCTCCATTCTTTCATCCCCTTTACTGGTAAACTCTGGAACAGTCTTCCTTTGTCTGTATATCCTCCTGTCTATGACTCGACCTTTTTCAAGAAAAGTGTATCAGGACACCTCTCCACCCGAGGTTGACCTCTCTTTTGGCTACTCTTTACTTTTATCTTTTATGGGAGCGGCGAGTAGCGGGCTTTTTTTTTTTTACTCTTTTTGTTGCCCTTGAGCCGTGTCCTTTGATGTAACAAACAAACAAACAAACAAACAAATAAGTGTAGGATAAGGCTCGGGAAAAAGAGTATTGAGTTTAAATATTTAAGGACACTTTTATATACGCATGTACATAGCTGGGCGTCATCGCGATAAGTTATCGCGATACTTTATCGCTGATAACAAAATCGGGTTATCGGCCATCCGCTACTTATTTAAATATATATCGGTATCTTCGTTACTTTTGTAACCAAACTAGCGATAATCCGCCTCTTTCTCAGAAAAAAGTCCCTCCTATTGTACATGCGTGGCCCGGGCGCCCGGTGTTGTATGAAAAAACTTCGGGGTATGAAATATCTTCGGTGAAGAGATTTCATACTTAGATCATCAACATTAACACACTAGGTTATTTTTTTTATGTTAGACTCAAAAATCAATATATCAAAGAGAAAAATCATTTAACTTTGCCCAAAAAATTATTATTCACTGCCTCAAATTTGATATTCCATATTCGTTTGTGTGAGCATGCCATGGTATTGAAGGCACCCGGTGTTGTGTTATTTGGTGTCCCATCGTCAAAAACATTGGTCTCTCGTGAACTACGCATGTTCAGACCAGTAAGCGTAGCCCTGTACAGTCTGACAAAGCTTTTTAACGCATTAAGAGTTGCTGGAAGGCTGAATCAGACATACAGTACCACCATCCTCGCTGTTTCTAGAACGACACTCTGTACATACAAATACAACTCGTACAGTGTCGTTCTAGAAACAGCGAGGATGGTGGTAGTGGTACTGTCTGTCTGATTCAGCCTTCCAGCATCTCTCAATTACGGTTAAAAAGCTTTGTGAGACTGTACAGGTCTACGCTTGCTGGTCTGAGCATGCACAGTTCACGAGAGACCAGTGTTTGTAAACAGAAGCACCAGCTTTTGACGGTGGGGACGCCAAATAACACAACACCGGTTCAGGCGTTTGTAGAATTACCGTCCATAGGTACGTGTCAACGTGTGGTTTTCAGGTTTTGTAAGTTTTCTAAAATACAGATAATGAAAATTTGAATTCATCTGTTTTTTTTTTATTTGAAATATCAATATAGTATCGTTTTCGCCTATGGGACTTATCGCTAACTAGTATCGGAATTGTGAATCTGTATCGGGTATCGGTTATCGCCTATATTTGTGTCTCCAGCTAACGAATATCGGTTATCACCGATAAGGTTTTCCATTATCAGTTACCGGTTATCGGGAATAAGGTTTTCTGTTATCGTGCCCAGCAATGCGCTTGTAGGTATGGAAGGTGAGGTGAGGGAAAGAGCAGGGAAGGGCAGATAGGTAGTAGTGTGTTGGGGAGAGTTATGAGAGGAAACAGTATGAGCATGGGGGTACAGAAGTGAACAGGTAACAGTATTATCCTGCCAACTCTGTCATATGGATCAGAGACATGGAATGCAGCACAACAATCAAGAATACGTGCAGTGGACATGAGTTATGCAAGAGGTGCATGTAGTGGGTCAGGATGGGATGGAGAAAGTAATGAAAGTGTATGAAGGAAAAGAGAGAGGGAGGGACGGGTACCTAGGAGGGACGCGTAATGTACGTGTATGTAAATATAATATATAATAAATATAAATATAATATGATTTAATTTAATCAGCCATGGGGGTGCGTAACAGCAGGAGAGGTATTAAAGGGTACAATAGCCGAAAAAGTTTGGGCAGCACTGCTCTAAAATATCAAAGATTTGTGTGTGTGTGTGTGTGTGTGTGTGTGTGTGTGTGAGAGAGAGAGAGAGAGAGAGAGAGAGAGAGAGAGAGAGAGAGAGAGAGAGAGAGAGAGATTTTACATAGATTTACATAGAAAATCAGACCACACAAACCCAAGGTCCAGACTAGGTGGTCTGTCCTTAAACCTAAGTGATTCTACATTAATCCGATGGCTCCAAAACGTTGCATTTCAACTCTAGTTAATATTAAGTTGAAGGAAGTGACGGTCGAGCTTGTTTTTAAAGGAGTCAATCATGTCGCACTGGACCACTGAAGGCGGGAGCTTATTTCATTCTCGCACAACAACGTTGGTGAAGAAAAATTTGGTTCAGTCTGAATTTACTTGTCTACATTTGAGTTTTATGCCATTGTTCCTCGTTCGCAAAGTGTCATCGAGAGAGAGAGAGAGAGAGAGAGAGAGAGAGAGAGAGAGAGAGAGAGAGAGAGAGAGAGAGAGAGAGAGAGAGAGAGAGAGAGAGAGAGATACACTGCCTCTTTCTTTCCAACAGGACGAGGAGCGTGCGGCGACTCCAATCATTCTTGACGTAAGTACAGAATCAATATTTTCACTTTTGTTAAGTACTGCTTTTATGACTTGGGACTTCAGGTCTCCTGGGCCAAGACCAAGGTACAGGTGTTTGGAGGCTTGCTACATGAAGCAGTACAGTCTGTTCATGCGTGTGGCGAGGACACTGAGATCGCGGAAAAGCTCACGGGTCGTCGCCAAGAGCACCTATTTGACAAGGCTTTTATGACCCTGGTGGTAGTTTGACCCTTCTTCTGTACCCTGAGCCTAAGAACACTCATTACAACCTGATTGATATCCCCCTTTGACCTTTAGAAATAGCTGATGCGAGAAGGGAAAGTGTCTTGTAATACCAGCTCACATATCTTGGTAGAGTAGTTCAGAACAACGGTGAGTCTCGCCAGGAAGTCTTGCGGCTGATCGGCCTGGCCCACGGTGTTATGGACTCGCTCAGCAGGAGTGTCTGGCGTTGCTGATACTTGTGTAGAAGGATAAAGCTCCCGATCTTCCAGTCCCTTGTGCTCCCTGTCTTTCTCCAAGGCTGTGAGACATGGACACTGAACAGTAACTTGAAGAGGCGGATAGATACCTTCAGTAATAAGTGAATCGCTGGAATGACTTATTTTGTGTCCAACCGGCGACTGCTCCGTGACACTGATTCGACATATATTAGCCGCATAGTCCGTCAACGCCAACTCCAGCTATACATGCATGTGGCACGCTGCCCAGAAGCCGACCTGCTCATCGGGTTGTTTTTGTACGAGACAACCCTGAGTGGAGGAGGTCAAGGGGACGTCCAGATTTCATGGCTTGAGCAAATCGACAGATCTTTCCAGGAGGTGCTTCGGATGGAAAGGCGGCCTGCAGGAGACTTGAACGGAGGGACCCCGGGACTTGGCGTCGTAGGGAACGCGCCCCCAGGCGTATGCCACCATTTCTTGATTGAACGATCTGTTACCTCGGCAAGGGCTGCCTCTGCTACTTTACTACTACGAACTCTTGTTCCTTTGACTGCTACATCGACAACGTTTTTCCTTTTCTTCTCTATGGTTCTGTTATTTATTGCTCCTGTTTCTTGGTGTGGCCTGATGGTCGGCTCCAGCCCATTATGGCGCAGGCGAGTGTTTATAGTGGCGCCATCATGCACGGGAGCTTAGGTTCAATGGAGCTGCCTTATATAGGCCTACCGGCCTCTTACAGACTCCTACGTTCTTATGTTCTTATGTACTACTACTAATACTAGTATTGCTGCTGCTACTACTACTACTACTACTACTACTACTACTTACTACTACTACTACTACTACTACTACTAATTCTTTTACTTCTATTACTACTACTACTACTACTACTACTACTACTACTACTACTACGTACTACTACTACTACTACTACTACTACTACTACTACTACGTACTACTACTACTACTACTACTATTACTACTACTGCTACTATTATTTTTATTACTACTACTGTGTTTTTTTTATACGGGCCTCCATCTATTAGAGTTGCGTTGTGAGCGGTATATTCTCTCATATCCTTTCACAAAGCAATTCATTGGCCCCACCCCGCCAATGACTGTGGCCGACAACCATCTTTATTTAATATTACAAACTTTACTAAACATTTTATTTTTAAGCTAACAGAGCTTGTGGTTGATACGAGTATCAACCACCGTCGCCTCAAAGTCCAGGTCAGCAATGCGGGTGGTTTTGGGTGCAGGTGACCTGGTTTCTCTCAGGCAGACCAAGGCTGACCTCAGGAGGGAGAAGGACAGCCTGCATCTCATCCAGGCGACCACACTGCTTCTTGGCTGCTGTTTCCTATCCGCCAGTGTTTCGGCGAGTCTTGCGTAGAAGCTCTGCGCCCTTGGTCCCATCCCTCCTGCCGTCGTGAATACTACCGGGGTGAAGGAGCCCTGGTCCACATTCTGTATTCTTTCTTCATATGCTCTGTTCTTCTCTTGTTCGTTTCTTCTGTGAGCTGCATCAAGGGTCAGGTCTCTGTGGCAATGGGCCATGGGATCAAAGATCCTTATGTCAAAATATGCCCTTTGTCCACGAGTCCAAAACCCTCTGGCGCTAACATCCACTCGTGCTTCGCTCGATACATTAGCGGTGCGTCTGGCGAGGCGTTCGCCTTGCAGAGGGAGCAGCATGGGTTCCACAGTCACGTCGTGGCAGACTTCTTTCAGCATCTGAGCTGTTACGTCTCTTACTTCATCATGTCTCATGCAGACGAAACCTCCTCTCTTGCATGTCATGGCATGATTTTGGTTGAAGGGTGAGCCACAGTTACACATGTTTGGGAGCCCATCCACTGGCCAGCCATACCTGAGGGCAAGGGCATCAGTAAATTCTTTTTTGTTTAAGTTGAAGCCTTTTGCCCTGATAGATAGTGTAGTTAGCCAGTTTGAAGCGCCCACTTCCTGTGCAATATCTGTCCTTCTCCTTGTGTCTTCTGGGAGTTCTCTCATTAGGTCATTCAGAGTGTCTCTCTGTTTTTCTTCTCTGTTTATGGAGATTTCATTCCTTAGTGACCTAATATCTTGAGGGTTGTCTTCTCCCCTTTCATTTTGATTGGTAATATATCCGGTCAAGGAGGCTGTGATTCGGATTGAGTTCCCGAATTCAGACTCAGCCATATTTTGCGGGTTGATGATGCCGAGCCCACCCATTCTTGGCGGCAACTCTAGCAATCTTCTCTCCTGGTCACTGGGACATCTCCCATTTGCGCCAATAACTACCAACTAATCGATGACGTCACGGGTTAGCGCGCGGATCTACAAACGTTTACCGCGCTCTGTGTGACGCTAAATTTGTTGTTAAATAACTACTGCCTCGGAGCTGACGGTAACGCTAACAATATTATCAGATTTACGTATAAATGCTTATAAATCGCGTTTTTCAACTTGAAATATAACTTTGCGAGTAGAGGAGGCCCATTTCTTTATAAAATGATGAGATATGCACCCTTTGAGAGGTATATGATAAGTGTGGGCGGTATGGCAACACCCGGCCGGGGGATTGCCAGACCTCCCACCTCTGCCTGCTGCTGGAGAATGGCTTGGCGACGAGGAAAAGTTGCCGAACTTTATGTAATTTCTGATTTACTTGGGAGAATTTTGCGTTTTCCTTCTATATGTAGATACAGAAAGCGTTAATTTACCCATACATGTCAACAGAACGATCTTACAATATATAATAGCGAAGAAATCTGAGGCATATAGATGCCCAGGCTCAATTCTGCCCGAGGCTCAATTTTGTCGATGACAGGGGCCTATATTTTTCCTTCCCCTGTCATTATTAATGAATCTCAGGTGTCGCAACTTGGTGTAAACATGCCTTAAGTATTCACCTGTGGAAATATATTGATGTATATGTGATTGGTATCCTATTTTCTGAGAAAAATGAATGTGCGATCATGGGTGTCGGAGCGCTGCTCTGGAGGATTTTTTTTTTTTTTTTTTTTTTTTTTACGTCGTTGCGCCGGTAGGCATCTTCCTGGTGGGGCCTGATGGTCGGCCCAAGGCTTCTTCCAGGTGGGGCCTGATGGTCGGCCCAGCCCGTTCTGGCGCAGGCGAGTGTTTATAGTGGCGCCATCTTGCATTGGCTCATGCTGCCCCCCGGAACTCGCTCTTGATTCGCTTGGACAGCTTCCTCTAGAGTCCGGGTTGATGGGTGGTCTTCAGGACAGCATGTGGGTAGTTTTAAGCCACTCGGCGGTGACTGAAAAATCCGAGTGGTAGCGTGGGGATTCGAACCCGCGTCGTCCATCACGCGGTGAATGTGGGCCCAGTACGCTACCAGTTCGGCCACCGCCTACCCTTGGCTTGGCTTGGCGACGAGGAAAAGCTGCCGAACTTTATGTACTTTCTTATTTAATGAGGCAAATTTTGACATGGTCTTTGTCATCATAATAAAGAATGATGATCATGCTAGTTCTAGACGCCATATCAGTCGAAAAGAACCCCACATACACGAGCTTGAGCTAAGATAACAGAGGCATGTGAATGCCCGGGCTTAATTTTCTCCGAGGCTCAATTTTGCCCGTGACACCGCCTCCATCCGTGGAGGAACCATGGACCTTTGTCGAGTGACAACTATCCCATGAGTTGGGCCGCAGATATGGCAAGACAGTCTTAATTTTCCCTATTCCTTCCTTCCGTCCTTCGTTTTGTCTGCCTCGATATCTGTCCCATATTTATGTTTGCTTTCTTCCTGCCTCAATCTCCTCCGTATCTTCTTTTTCTTCATCTTAAGCATGTTCGTAGGTAACAAGACATCGAACAGCAGAGTTACTTTGACGTAAATGTGCAGCAAACAACGAAATAATTGAATTCGTAGATTACGATTTAGTACAGTTTGCCTTGAAAGGAAGAAAAATGGGAAAAGAGAATGGGTTTCTTGAACCAGCACCTGGAGGGGCCTCCCTAGGATTGCCTGACGGTTCTGTAAACGTGCTTGCGATTCGCTGCAAGGCCAATGACGTCATCAACCAATCAGCGGCGTCGCTGACTTAGCGCGCCTCTAACTACAATCTAAGGTTTGCTTCGTGAATCTGACGCTAACGTCGGTAGCTAAATCAATAGTGCGTAGTTATATTAGTTCGTAGTTATTGAGTCTGTTTGTGAATTCGGGCCCTGAGCCGTTTTTCTCTTTTTTTTTTTCTTTCCCAAATTCCTGTTTATGTCTCTTGCTTTGGGTAGCCAGGTAAAACATCCTCTCAGCGGTCCAGCGTCCGTGCTCTACGGCTAGCACTCAGTCCAGTCCCTGGTTTGGGAGGGGCCTGCACCCCTCCTCCTAAAATGTCCTATTGGTCCTAAAAAAAACGGCGTCAGCCTCGACCCCAATCCCGTATTGCTGGGGCCCGACCGTGCGGCACATTTGGCGAGCCTGCCGTCAATGGCAGGTGGAGGGTAAAGCCTATAGGACCCCTGCATATTGAAGGAGGAAGGATCCCTTAACTCCTCTCCTTGTTTTCGGAGTGTCTGGGTAGGCGCAGAAGCGGCGCCCGACCGCAGAACCGTCCCCCGGATCAACCTGCAGTTGGACATAGTGGAACTCTGTGGACGAGGAGGCCTGGCAGAGCTGGATGGCTTTGTAATGGAGTAAGTGTTGGTCCAAATAGCTCTGGTGCCAGGAACAGCAACAGTTCTCGCCTCCTGCATTTTGTAAGGTCTAGAATGTTGAGCATTGCAGGTTCTTAGGACCAGAGACCAGAACTGCAGGGCTGGACTTGATATAGGAATGCCGGAAGGGAAAACTTGACCACATTCCTCCAAATGCCCTTTGGTGGATCCTCCAGTCCTTTTTATTTTACAGCATATTAAGCAGCTTATAGGAAATAATAATTGAGAAAAAAATTCCATTAATCACTGCCCCTATAAAAAGAAGAGTTCAGGAGAGTGGTCAAAAGAAAGGTCAATTTCGGAAGAAGAGGTGTCGAAATATTCGCCTTTTAAAAGCGGTCAAGTCGTAAGCAGGAGGAAATATAGAAGAAGGAAGGCTATTCCAGAGTTAACCAGTGTAAGGGATAAAAGACTAAAGATCCTGGTTAACTCTTGCATAAGGGATTTGGGCAGTATAGGAATGAGCTTGAGTAGAAAGTCGAGTGGAGCGGGGCCGCTGGAAGGGTGAAGGCATGCAGTTTGCAAGTTCATAAGAACAGCCAGCATGAATTTATCGATAGAAGACAGAAAGAGATGCAACACTGCGGCGGAATTTAAGAGATAGAAAACTGTCAGCAGGAGAAGGGGAGTTGATGAGACGAAAAGCCTTAGACTCCACTCTGTCCAAGAGAGCTGTGTGAGTGGAGCTCCCCACACAGGAGATGCATACATTATACGAGGGCGGACAAGGCTCCTGTACATGGATAGCATGTAAGTGGGGAAAAATATCTGGCGTCGAGGAAGCTGATCTAGTATTAATAATAATATTAATAATATTAATAATAATAATAATAACAATAATATACGGTTTATTTAGGGAGAAGCAGCTCTAGAGCTGAAAATATACATATTATGTATGGAGATCATTAAAACTACAAACTTAAAAGTAACTTAGGAGTAAAGAGTCTATGTGCTCAGGATTTTCACTATTGTGGGTATTGCACTGTTCTTATACCTGTCAGTAAGCGCACGTATGGGGAGCAGCTTGTTGTGGTGTCGGACATTGTGGCTGGGAGGGGGAGCTACCGGGGGGAGCAGGTTCCTGTGTCGTGGGTGGTGGAGGAGTTTGGTGGCAAACTGCTGGAGGAGGTGTTGGTGGCGGGCCTGAAGGGTGGTGAGCTGCAGGGCGGGGAGGGCCTCCTGATGAGGATTTGAGACATGCAGGTTTTTCCGAAGTGCTGAGTTCTTTGTAATTTATCATATGCTTGCCGTTGCAACACAAGCTTTACCGTATATAAGTTCAAGAGGAATTGCCTTCTGACAATTTTTTTTTTTTACATCTTCGCCTGTGGCGCCGGTAGGCTTGTTTTTGGAGAGGCTTGATGGTATGGCCCAGCCCGTTGTGGCGCAGGCCAGTGTTTATAGTGGCGCCATCTTGCATTGGCTCATGCTGCCCTCCCGGAGCTCATCTTTAATCCTAGAATCTAGAGTCCGGGTTGATAGGTGGTCTTCTGGACAGCATGTGGGTAGTTTTAAGCCACTCGGCGGCGGCTGAAAAATCCCAGCTTGGTGGCACCGGGCGGGGATTGAACTCGCGTCGTCCCGAACGCGGCGCCGTCACGCTATCCATTCAGCCACCGCCTCCCCATAAATATCTCTAACAATTTTACTTCATCTTTCACACCTCTCCTTAGTCCGATGGCAGCACGGCTGTTCCATCCTTCTAAAACTGAACTATTCTTTCAAACCTTATCTAAAAAATCACTCTGGACGATTCAGGGCATATTCCCCTTACTAATCCCCCTCTTCTTTCAAACCTTATCTAAAAAATCACTCTGGACGATTCAGGGCATATTCCCCTTACTAATCCCCCTCTTCTTTCAAACCTTATCTAAAAAATCACTCTGGACGATTCAGGGCACATTCCTCTTACTAATCCCCCTCTTCTTTCAAACCTTATCTAAAAAGTCACTATGGACGATTCAGGGCATATTCCTCTTACTAATCCCCCTCTTCTTTCAAACCTTATCTAAAAAATCACTCTGGACGATTCAGGGCACATTCCTCTTACTAATCCCCCTCTTCTTTCAAACCTTATCTAAAAAATCACTCTGGACGATTCAGGGCATATTCCTCTTACTAATCCCCCTCTTCTCTCAAACATTATCTAAAAAATCACTATGGACGATTCAGGGCATATTCCCCTTACTAATCCCCCCTCGTCTCATCAACTCCCCTCCTCCTACTGACAGTTTTCTATCTACCGTTACCGTTACCGTTGATGAGGTTTCAGGCCCCGCTCCACCGCCAGCGCAGCGCTCCGCAGGGCATCAACAATTATGATGTTAGCCTCTTTAATAATCCTCGATATGCACTTATTCACAACGTTGTAGTGAGTGAGTGAGTCTTAATTGCTCTCATGGATAGCCTACTGATATCATTTTAATAAACTTGGCATCATTATAGTCACTTGGCCATGTTTTGGTTCGCACCAATCACAATATCTTTCCTTTTTACACTATCACAAATATCCATTACTTCATTTTCCATTTATCTGATATTTTCTTTATAGTATCACAATCTAATGTCCAGCGATTATTTCCAACTCACTGAACATTTAACACTCAATTTAGCTTTGATTCTCAAACACCAATCAATACCCATGATCGGTTATGTTACGAATTCTCTCAATTTCAGTCTGAAGGACTACACAACACTGGTCATTCGCCGAGTGCTTGATTTCAGGCTTCTTGTACTTCATATAATTTATGCATTCTTTTCTGCCATGGAGCACTCCCCTGATTTATGATCCCCAGCACATTTGAAACATTTTGGGTCTTCTCCATTGTTCTAGGCAGTACAGTTGGCCTCAAGATGGCCGTATCCTTGACAATGGTAACATATGATTGCATGGTATGTATCTCTCACAGTGTACACTCCTCATTTTAGTTTTATCTTGTCATGATGCTTGTGGATCAGCTTATTGAGAATCTTCTCAATTTTCCCCTCATCTCCCGGAATCGAGTGTAGGAACTCATTCCTGTTTAACAATGTCTCAGTTATCTTATCCCTGGTCTCCTCCTTATGCACATTACAGATCATGGGCCTTAATTTCCCCACACTTTTTGTGCTAACTTACTCTACATTTTCTAATTTCTGAGCTACTTCATTCCTTATACTCTCATCATCAAAGTTCATAACAATGTTACCTCCATTCGTGAATCTTGAATCAGTAATCTGAATGCCTTGTAATGCCTGGGAAACTTCATTTTTTATCTCAGTAGCCTCTTTATCTTGATCAGAGGCCTTCACGACAAGGAGATGCTTCTTGCTCCTCCGTTTTGCTACATCAACCCAGCTGGCGCCACCCGACTCTGTCTTGTCAGCACAAAACACATCCGCCACCTCGCTCAACTTCTCTTTCACACTGAGTGCCCGAGTTTCAACCTCATTTTTCACAACTAATATTTCTTTAGATAATTCTTGACTAAATTGATCCAATTTTTCCACAATGTTGGTTGCTAAAGATGCCTTGTGTAAGCATGGCGAACACACCCAGTTAATTTTGGGTATACGTAATAATCTGCTTGACCCCTGTCAGATGAGCACACTTCTCATGACACCACTTAGGGCACAAACAGCATGCCATCCACTTATTGCATGAATAGTCTTCAAAGACGCAACACATGTCTCTCAGAGTCCTGCTCCTGCTGCTCGCCATTGTCGAATATCAGCAGTTTCAGGAGTGCACAAACAGAACGTTCATGCACTGTCACTCACTACCTCACGTAAAAATTAGTCTCTTAAATTCCGCTGCAGCGTTGCCTCTCTATCTTCTATCGATATTTACATGCTGACTGTTCTTATGAACTTTCTATGCTTGTTATTAAAATTCTTAAGAATGATGTTTTCCACTCCCTCTCTGGCTACAACCCTGAGAAGGTTTATGGACCTGATGGAGTGCCTCCTATTGTCCTTTAAACTGTGCTTCCGTGCTGACACCCTGCCTGGTCGAACCTTTTCGTCGCCTTTCAAAATCTACCTTTCCTTCCTGCTGGAAGTACGCCTACATACAGCCTGTGCCTAAGAAGGGTGACCGTTCCAATCCCCTAAAACTACCGTCGTATAGTTTTGATTCCCTGCCTCTCCTCGGCAACTGAAACAATCCCTAACAGAAAAGTTTTCGAGCATCTATCAACGTTTGGTCTCGTTTCTGATTACCAGTGTGGGTTCGGCAAGGTTCGGTCTACGAACTGGAGATCTCGTTTTTGATTACCAGTATGGGTTCGGCAAGGTTCGGTCTACGAACTGGTGATCTTGTTTCTGATTACCAGTGTGGGTTCGGCAAGGTTCGGTCTACGAGCTGGTGATCTCGATTTTGATTACCAGTGTGGGTTCGGCAAGGTTCGGTCTACGAACTGGTGATCTTGTTTCTGATTACCAGTGTGGGTTCGGCAAGGTTCGGTCTACGAACTGGTGATCTTTGCTTTCCTAAGTGACTTTGGGTCATCCTCTCTTAGCAATTTCAATGAAACTGTTGCTGTTGCCTTAGACATCTCGAAAGCCTTTGTCAGACCCTGGCATGAATCTTTGCTTTCTAAACTACCCTCCTTCCGTCTCTCTGTACTTTTTTCTCTATTTTCCTTTAAAACCGATCCATCTCTGCTGTGGTAGACGGTCATTGTTCTTCCCCTAAACCTATCAACAGTGCTGTTTCACAGGGCTCTGTTCTATCTCCCACTTATTCATTTGTTCATTAATGATCTCTTTAAAACAAATTGTTCGATATTCAACCTTCCGGCAAAGACTACTCTGCATCTTTTTTTATATGTTTTGGCCTATGGCGCCGGTGGTGTGGCCTGATGGTCGACCCCAGCTCGATGTGGAGTAATCAAGTGTTTACAGTGGTGCCATCCTGCTTGTCTCACGCTGCCCCTCGGAGGTCATCTTTGAGCCTCCCTTTAGAGAGATAATCTAGAGTCCGGGTTCATAGGTGGTCCTCAGGACAGCATGTGGGTAGTCTTAGGCTACTCGGCGATGGCTGAAAACTCCCATGCAGCTGTGGCGGCGGGCAGGACTTGAACCAGCTTCCTCGTGGACGCCGCGCCTTCACGCTGACGGTTAAGCATTCAGCCACCCCTCCCTGACTACTCAACCCCAATTACCCAATATTTTTAACAGAAGACAATTTAAACAGGTATTGCGGACCTTTAGGCTGCAGAACGCTTAACTGAGACCTTGATATCATATTTGAGCAGGGTAGAGATAACTTGATGTCCTTTAATGTCTCGAAAACTCAATTTCTCCACCTCTAAATTCGACAATGTTTCAAACACCTATCCCCTATTATCCGATATATCTCAGCTGACATTTTATTTTACATTGAACCCTTTCGGTCAATCCTCAACTCGCTGTCTTAACTGAAAATTGCTCATCTCTTACTAAATCAACTTCACCGAGGTTAAGCGTTCTGTATCGTCTCCACCAGTTGTTTTCCCATCCCAGATGCTGTCCATTTACTAAGACTTATTCCTTCCTCTTATGGAGGATGTATCTCATGTGTGTGTGTGTGTGTGTGTGTGTGTGTGTGTGTGTGTGTGTGTGTGTGTGTGTGTGTGTGTGTGTGTGTGTAATTAACCGCATAATTTTAGAGAGAGAGAGAGAGAGAGAGAGAGAGAGAGAGAGAGAGAGAGAGAGAGAGAGAGAGAGAGAGAGAGAGAGAGAGAGATACACTACCTCTTTCTTTCCAACAGGACGAGGAGCGCGCAGCGACTCCAATCATTCTTGACGTAAGTACAGAATCAATATTTTCACTTTTTTTTAAGTGCTGCTTTTATTACTTGGGACTTCAGGCCTCCTGGGTCAAGACCAAGGTACAGGTGTTTGGAGGCTTGCTACATGAAGCAGTACAGTCTGTTCTTGCGTGTGGCGAGGACACTGAGATCGCGGAAAAGTTCACATATCTTGGTAGAGTAGTTCAGAACAACGGTGAGTCTCGCTAGAAAGTTTTATGGCTGCTTGGCCTGGCCCACGGTGTTATGACCACGCTCAGCGCGAGTGTCTGGCGTTGTCGATACCTGTGTAGAAGGACTAAGATCCGATCTTTTGAGTCCCTTGTGCTTCCTGTCTTTCTCTAAGGCATGAACACTGAACAGTAACTTGAACAGGCGGCCTTTGGTAATAAGTGTGTCGCTGAAATGACTGTGTCAAATCAGCGACTACTCCGTGAGATCTATATGACATATATTATCCGCATAGTCCATTAATTTGAATACCGGTGATACCAGTTCGGAAAACTCAGGTACCGGCAGTACCAGTACCGGTACCTGTTGGTGGCGCCAGTTTCGAGTATCACCAGTACCAGGGCCTGAATTTACAATTAATCTTAAACCGCTAAGTTTGACTTTAGGCGAGTTTAACTTATTCTTCATCTTATCCTCATAAGTTGATCTTAGCTGACGGATATTTTAGACGGCCCAAACCCGTATTAAGGAGCCTAAGTCGAACTTCAGTCGCCAAGATGGCCGAACGTCAACAAGCCCGTCAGCGCCTAGAGAAGACTTTTCAAGAGCGAAGAGACGCTCTGAATACTTTGAGTGACGCAGAACTATTGAAACGCTACAGACTGGATCGTGCAGGAGTACTGTTCGTAACGGATTTGGTGAGAGGGGCCTTGCAAAGCCCTACTTCAAGGAGTTTTGCATTGACACCCGAAATGAAAGTAATTATTACACTGCGTTATTTAGCAACGGGGAAAATGCAGATGTGTAACAGTGATGATCTTGGTCCATCACAGTCGTCAGTAAGCAAAGCGATCACCAATACCCTCAAGGCACTTACACAACTAGCCATACTTGTCCAATTCATTCGACTTCCTCGCACCGTCCCTGAAATCCGAGATAAACAACAAGAATTTGTGCAAGTTGCAAACTTCCCTGGCATTGTTGGTGTAATAGATTGCACGCATGTCAGGATATTGGCCCCCAGGGAATATGAAGCAGACCATGTCAACAGGAAGAATTTCCATAGCATAAACACACAATTAGTGTTTGAGGCCAAATATAATAGTCTTAATGTTGTAGCTAATTGGCCTGGGTCCCCTCATGATGCTCGTATTTGGCGTGAGAGTGGCCTCAAACGCATGTTTGAGGATCATCGTATACCACCGGACTCATGTCATCTATTAGGGGACAGTGGCTACCCTTGCAGACGGTATCTGTTGACTCCCTTCCTACTTATGTGTAGAGTGTGGCAGTCTCTCAATTCACTTCTTCCTCTTGGGAGAAGTGAAAAGCGGCAATATTTTCCATGATTACTTCGTCAGAGGGTGGGTGGGGATGCAGGAATGAGGAAGACGAACAGGAACGCGTGTCCGTAGTTTACATTCAAGAGAAAAAAAAAGAATATCACCTTGCGGGCGGATGATAAAACGTAACCTTTATTTTATAAATACTACCTTATTATGCCCATATTTCTGAAGTATATCATCATATAACATTGATAAAGTTACTATTACTGCATATTCAGTCACTGAAGTGTTGCAGTTCTGCAGTAATTTGAAAATACATCTTTGCCAGGACAAATTTTCTGCATACTGGATCAGCTGTTGAGTGAAGTTGAACTTATTTTTTCATTTAAGCTCAGCTATAAGTTAAACTCGAGATTCATTGGAACCCTTTTGGTTAAAGATTAAGATTAATTGTAAATTCGGGCCCAGTACACTTAGTGCCGCCAGTACCGAGAATTTTAGATAATCGGCAGTATCCCAACAAATGTATGCCTCTTAGGATTGGGAAAAAGAAGATGAAGTTTACAAAGTCAATGATGCTCAACAAAATGTAAATCCGTGTGGACTGCGAACGTTTAAAAAAATGGATACAAAAACAACAGGAAAGATATGGGTCACGAAGAACAATGAAAGCCAAAGGAACATTGAAATCTCCTAGGATGGAGATTTCAGAAGGAGAGTGGGTCAAGATGTGCTCCACTTTAGAATTCAAATAGTCAAAGAATTTTACATAGTTGGTAGAGTTAGTGAGAGATAAACAGCACAGATGTTATTTAGTAATAGAATGACAGTGAAGTCTTAACCAGATGGTGGAAAATTCAGAAGAGTCAAGGTCGTGGGCACGAGAGCAGTGATGTCGTTGCGCACGTAGGCGCAACATCCAGCTTTGGATTGAAATTTAGGATAGAGATAGTAGGAGGGAACAGAGTAGAGATTGCTGTCAGTAGCCCCAGAAACCTGTGTTTCGGTAAGGAAGAGAAGGTGAGGTTTAGAGGAGGAGAGATGATGTTCCACAGAATGAAAATTAGAGCGAAGACCGCGAATGTTGCAGAAATTGAGAAGAAAGAGGTTCGAGGAGTTATCAAGACACCTCTCGGGTCGGCAGCCAGAAGGGAGTCCTCCTGGGGAATTTGTGGTCCTCAGGCGGGGACCTGAGGCTTGGTGTATGTGCGCCATTTTGAAATTTTAATTTTGGGAAAAGGTGTATATGTTGTGAGAATGTAGTGGTGTGGATAAAGAGAGGATCTGTCTTTAGAGAGCATGCTGAACTACTTCCGGTGTTGGTGAGACAAAGACACATTTCATGTGTATTTTGTATATATATTTCTATAGAAATATACGTTATTATATGTGTATTCGTATATATATTTTGAAACAAATATACATTGTTTTATGTGCATTTTGCATATTTTTTCAATACAAATTTACTTTATTGTACGTGCATTTTGTATATTAATTTTAATACAAATTTAGCTATTCTATGTGTATTTTTGTATATGTATTTTTATTAAAATATGCTTTATTTTATATGTATTTTGCATCTTTATTTTCATACAAAATTACATTATTTTATTGATATTCTATGTATTTATTTTGATACGATTTTACATTATTCTATGTATATTTTGTATATCTATTTTATACCAATGTACGTTATTTTATGTGAATTTGTTTTCATTTCATACAAATTTACATTATTTTATGTGAATTTTGTACATGTATTTAAATACAAATTTAACTAATTATATGTGTGTTTTGTATATCTATTTTCATACAAATTGAAAATAATTTTGTGTATTTTTGTATATATTTTTATTCAAATTTTCGTAATTTTATGTGTATTTTGTATATTTATTTTCCTACATATATACGTTCTTCTATCGGAATTTTATTTATTTATTTTGATACGAATTTTCATTTTTTTTAGGTGTATTTGATATATATATTTTTATATTTATTTACATAATTTTATATGTATTTTGAATATATATTTTCATAGAAATTTACTCTTATATATAAACAAATACACATAAAATAATGTAAATTTTGATAAAATATATATACAAAATGAACATTAAATAATGTAAATATGTATAAAAAAAAAATATAATATATATACATAGAATAATGTTAAATCGTATCAAAATAAATAAAGAGAATATCAATAAAATAATGTAAATTTGTATTAAAATAAAGATGCAAAATATCCATATAATAACTCATATTTGCATAAAAATATATATACAAAAATACATATAAAATAGTTAAATTTGTATTAAAATAAATATACAAAATGCACGTACAATAAAGTAAATTTGTATTGAAATAGATATGCAAAATACACATCAATAATGTAAATTTGTATCAAAATATATATACGAATACTCATAAAATAGAGTAAATTTCTATGAAAATATACATACAAAATAGATATACAAAATAAACATATAACTAGTTAAATTTGTATTTAAATACATGTACAAAAAACACATAAAATAATGTAGATTTGTATGAAATGAAAACAAATACATTTTGTATAAAATATATATACAAAATACACATAGAATAATGTAAAATCATATCAAAATAAATACACAGAATATCAATAAAATAATGTAAATTTGTATGAAAATAAAGATGCAAAATACCCGTAAAATAAAGCATATTTTTATAAAAATACATATACAAAAATACACATAGATTAATCAAATTTGTATTAAAATTAATATACAAAATGCACATACAATAAGGTAAATTTGTATTGAAAAAAATATGCAAAATACACATAAAACAATGTAAATTTGTTTCAAAATATATATATGAATACACATAAAATAACGCAGATTTCTATAGAAATATACAAAATACACTTGAAATAATGTAAATACGTATAAAAATATATATATACAAAATACACATTATATAATGTTAATTCGTGTCAAAATAAATAAACAAAATATCATGAAAAGAATGTGTATTTGTATGAAAATAGATATACAAAATACACATAAAATAACCTAAATTTGTATAAAACTATATACAAAAATACACAAAAATAATTTAAACTTGTATGAAAATAAATATACAAAAAACGTATAAAAATAGGTAAATTTGTATTGAAATTCATATACAAAATACACATAAAATAATGTAAATTTGAATAAATATATATAAACATATAGACTTAAAATAACGTAGATTTGTATAAAAATAGATATACAAAATATACATAAAATAAACTAAATTTGTATTGAAATATATATACAAAATACATAAAATAATGTAAATTTGTATCAAAATACACATACAATAAGGTAAATCTGTATTGAAATAGATATGCAAAATACATATAAAACAATGTTAATTTGTTTCAAAATATATATACGAATACACATAAAATAACGTAGATTTGTATAAAAATATATATACAAAACACAAAAAATGAAGTAAATACGTATAAGAAAATGTATACAAAATACACATGAAATAATGTAAATTCGTATCAAAATAAATAAACAAAATACCAATAAAAGAATGTGTATTTGTATATATATAAATATACAAAATACACATAAAATAACGTAAATTTGTATAAAACTATATACAAAAATACACAGAAGTAAATAAATTCGTATGAAAATAGATATACAAAATACAGATAAAATAAGCTAAATTTGAATTGAAATGTATATACAAAATACATAAAATAATGTAAATTTGTATCAAAATATTTATAAAAATACATATAATAACGTAAATTTGTTTGAAAATATATAAACAAAATACACATTAAGTAATGTAAATACGTATAAAAAATATGTACAAAATACACATATAACCATGTAATTCGTATCAAACTAAATAAACAAAATATCAATAAAATAATGTAAATTTGTATGAGAAAACATATACAAATACATATAAAATAACGCTAATTTCCATAAAAATATATGTCCAAAAATGAACGTAAAATAAAGTAACTTTGGATAAAAATATATATACAAAACACACTAAATAATGTAAATGCGTACATAAAATAACCTAAATTTGTATAAAACTATATACAAAAATACACAAAAATAATTTAAATTTGTATGAAAAGAAATATACAAAATACACATAAAATTAGGTTAATTTGTATTGAAATACATATACAAAATACACATAAAATAATGTAAATTTGAGAGAAAATATATAAACAAATACACATATAATAACGTAAATTTGTATGAAATATATATTCAAAATACACATTAAATCATGTAAATATGTATAAAAAAATATATACAAAACACAAATAGAATAATGTAAAATCGTATCAAAATATATACACAGAATATTAATAAAATAATGTAAATTTGTATGAAAATTAAGATCCAAAATACCTATAAAATAACGCATTTATTATTAAATTATTGATACCAAAATACACATAAAATATTTGAATTTGTATTAAAATAAATAAACAAAATGCACATACAATAAGGTAAATTTGTATTGAGATAGATATGCAAAATACATATAAAATAATGTAAATTTGTTTCAAAATATATATACGAATACACATAAAATAACGTAGATTTCTATAAAAATACATATACAAAGTACACATAATATTAAGTAAATACGAATAAAAATGTATACAAAATACTCATAAAATAATGTAAATTCGTATAAATGTAAATAAACAATATACCAATAAAAGAATGTGTATTTGTATAAATATAAATATACAAAATGCACATAAAATAACGTAAATTTATATAAAACTATATACATAAAATAACGCAAATTTCTATAAAATATATGTACAAAATGAACATAAAATAAATTTGCATAAAATATATATACAAAACACACTTTAGATAATGTAAATGAGTATAAAATATGTATATAAAATACCTATGAAATAATCTAAATTCGTATCGAATTAAATTAAGAAAATATCAATAAAATAATGTAATTTTGGATGCAAATATATATACAAAATACACATAAAATAACCTAAATACAAATAGAAATATACACAAAATAATTTAAAATTGAATTAAATAAATATATAAAATAAACATAAAATAAGGTAAATTTGTAATGAAATATATGAAAAAATACACATAAAATAATATAAATTTGTATGAAAATATATACAAATACACATTATATAACATGAATTTGTATAAAATTTGTATCAAAATATATATACACACAATAAAATAACGTAATTTTTTTATGAAATTGTATATACAAATACACATAAAATAATTTAAATACGTAGAAAATATATATACAAAAACTCATAAAATAATGTAAATTAGTATGAAAATATATAAACAAATACACATAAAATAATGTAAATTTGATAAAATATATATACAAAATGAACATTAAATAATGTAAATATGTATAAAAAATATATAATAAATACATATAAAATAGTTAAATTTGTATTAAAATAAATATACAAAATGCACGTACAATAAAAGTAAATTTGTATTGAAATAGCTATGCAAAATACACATCAATAATGTAAATTTGTATCAAAATATATATACGAATACTCATAAAATACAGTAAATTTCTATGAAAATATACATACAAAATAGATATACAAAATACACATATAACTAGTTAAATTTGTATTTAAATACATGTACAAAAACACATAAAATAATGTAGATTTGTATGAAATGAAAACAAATACATTTTGTATAAAATATATACAAAATACACATAGAATAATGTAAAATCATATCAAAATAAATACACAGAATATCAATAAAATAATGTAAATTTGTATGAAAATAAAGATGCAAAATACCCGTAAAATAAAGCATATTTTATAAAATACATATACAAAATACACATAGATTAATCAAATTTGTATTAAAATTAATATACAAAATGCACATACAATAAGGTAAATTTGTATTGAAAAATATGCAAAATACACATAAAACAATGTAAATTTGTTTCAAAATATATATATGAATACACATAAAATAACGCAGATTTCTATAGAAATATATATACAAAATACACTTGAAATAATGTAAATACGTATAAAATATATATATACAAAATACATTATATAATGTTAATTCGTGTCAAAATAAATAAACAAAATATCATGAAAAGAATGTGTATTTGTATGAAAATAGATATACAAATACACATAAAATAACCTAAATTTGTATAAAACTATATACAAAATACACAAAATAATTTAAACTTGTATGAAAATAAATATACAAAAACGTATAAAAATAGGTAAATTTGTATTGAAATTATATACAAAATACATAAAATAATGTAAATTTGAATAAATATATATAAACATATAGACTTAAAATAACGTAAATTTGTATCAAATATATATACAAAAACACATTAGCTAATGTAAATATGTATAAAAATATATACAAAACACAAATAAAAAAATTAAAAATCGTATCAAAATAAATACAGAAAATATTAATAAAATAATGTAAATTTTTATGAAAATTAAGATGCAAAATAGCAATAAAATAACGCATTATTTATAAAAATATATATACGAAAAAACATAAAATATTTGATTTTGTATTAAAATAAATAGATATACAAAATACACATAAAATAAGCTAAATTTGAATTGAAATATATATACAAAATACATAAAATAATGTAAATTTGTATCAAAATACTTATACAAATACACATATAATAACGTAAATTTGTATAAAAATATATAAACAAAATACACATTAAATAATGTAAATACGTATAAAAAAAATGTACAAAATACAGAAATAATCATGTAATTCGTATCAAAATAAATAGACAAAATACCAATAAAATAATGTAAATTTCAATGAGAAAACATATACAAAATACACATAAATAACGCAATTATCAATAAAAATACATATAATATAATATATTTTTATACATATTTAAAATATTTAATGTATATTTTGTATATATATTTTATCCAAATTTACGTTATTTTATATATATTTGTTTATATATTTTCATACAAATTTACATTATTTTATGTGAATTTTGTATATGTATTTCAATACAAATTTGCCTAGCTTTATGTGTATTTTGCATATCTATTTTCAAACAAATTTAAACTATTTTTGTGTATTTTTGTATATATTTTTATACAAATTTTAGTTATTTTATTTGTTTTTTGTATATATATTTTCCTACAAATATGCATTCTTTTATTGGAAGTTTGTGTATTTAATTTTTTACGAATTTACATTATTTTATGTGTATTTTGTATATATATTTTTCTACGTATTTAAATTATTTTATGTGTATTTTATACATACATTTTCATAAAAATTTACGTTATTTTATTGTGTGTATTCGTATATATTTTGAAACAAATTTTATACAAATTCATGTTATTTTATGTGTATTTGTATATATATTTTCATACAAATTTATATTATTTTATGTGTATTCTTACATATATTTTATAACAAATTTACCTTATTTTATGTTTATTTTGTATATTTATTTCATTTAATATAATCAAAATTAAATTTATTGTATATGCATTTTGTATATTAATTTTAATACAAATTTAATTATTCTATGTGTATTTTTCTATTTATTTTATGGGTATTTTGCATCTTTATTTTCATACAAATTTACTTTATTTTATTGATATTCTGCTCATTCATTTTGATACGATTTGACATTATTCTATGTGTATTTTGTATATATTTTTCATACAAATTTACGTTATTTTATGTCTATTTGTTTATATATTTTGACACAAATTTACAATATTTTATGGGTATTTTGTATATATATTTCAAAAGAAATTTACCTAGTTTTATGTGTATTTTGAATATCTATTTTCATACAAACTCAAATTATTTTTATGTATTTTTGTACATATTTCAATACAAATTTTAGTTAGGTTATGTGTATTTTGCAAATCTATTTTCATTCAAATATATATTATTTTATTGGTATTTTGTTGCTTTATATTGATACTAATTTACATTATTTTTTATGTACTTTGTATATATATTTTTAGACGCATTTACATTATTTAATATTTATTTTGAATATATAATTTTATACAAATTCATGGTATTTTATGTGTATTTGTATATATATTTTCATATAAATTTACATTATTTTATGTGTATTTTGTACATATATTTCATTACAAATTTACCTTATTTTTTGTTTATTTTGTATCTGTATTTTGTACATTTATATTTATACAAATACACATTCTTTTATTGGTATTTTGTTTATTTATTTTGTTTCGAATTTACATTATTTTATGTGTATTTTCTTTACATTTTTTAATACGTATTTACTTAATTTTATGTGTATTTTGTATATATATTTTTATAGAAATCTACGTTTTTTTATTTGTATTCGTATATATATTTTGAAACAAATTTACATTGTTTTATATGTATTTTTGCATATCTCTTTCAATACAAATTTACCTTATTGTATGTGCATTTTGTATATTTATTTCAATACAAATTTAAATATTTTATGTGTATTTTGGTATATATATTTTTATAAGAAATGCGCTATTTTATGGGAATTTTGCATCTTTATTTTCATACAAATTTACATTATTTTATTAATATTCGGTGTATTTATTTTGATACGATTTTACATTATTCTATTTGTTTTTTGTATATACTTTTTTATACATATTTACATTATTTAATGTGTATCTTGCATATATATTTTATACAAATTTATTATCTATTATCTATTTTCATACAAATACACATTCTTTTCATGATATTTTGTTTATTTATTTTGACACGAATTTACATTATTTGATATGTATTTTGTATATATATTTTTATACGTATTTACATAATTTCATATGTATTTTGTATATATATTTATATAGAAATCTACTTTATTTTATGTGTATTCGTATATATATTTTGAAACAAATTTACATTGTTTTATATGTATTTTTGAATATCTCTTTTAATACAAATTTACCTTACTGTATATGCATTTTGTATATTTATTTCAATACAAATTTAAATGTTTTATGTGTATTTTGGTATATATATTTTTATAAAAAATGCGATAATTTTTGGGAATTTTGCATCTTTATTTTCATACAAATTTACATTATTTTATTGATATTCTGTGTATTTATTTTGATACGATTTTACATTATTCTATTTGTTTTTTGTATATATTTTTTATACACATTTACATTATTTAATGTGTATCTTGCATATATATTTTATACAAATTTACGTTATTTTAAGTGTATTTGTTTATATATTTTTATTCAAATTTACATTTATTTTAATTCGAAATTACATTATTTTATGTGTATTTTGTATACATATTTTTATACGTATTTACTTAATTTTATGTATATTTTGTATATATATTTTTATAGAAATCTACGTTTTTTTATTTGTATTCGTATATATATTTTGAAACAAATTTACATTGTTTTATATGTATTTTTGCATATCTCTTTCAATACAAATTTACCTTATTGTATGTGCATTTTGTATATTTATTTCAATGCAAATTTAAATATTTTATGTGTATTTTGGTATATATATTTTTATAAGAAATGCGCTATTTTATGGGAATTTTGCATCTTTATTTTCATACAAATTTACATTATTTTATTAATATTCGGTGTATTTATTTTGATACGATGTTACATTATTCTATTTGTTTTTTGTGTATACCTTTTTATACATATTTACATTATTTAATGTGTATCTTGCATATATATTTTATACAAATTTATTATCTATTATCTATTTTCATACAAATACACATTCTTTTCATGATATTTTTTTTATTTATTTTAACACGAATTTACATTATTTGATATATATTTTGTTTATATATTTTTATACGTAATTAAATAATTTCATATGTATTTTGTATATTTATTTCTCTAGAAATCTACTTTATTTTATGTGTATTTGTATATATATTTTGAAACAAATTTACATTGTTTTATATGTATTTTTGAATATCTCTTTCAATACAAATTTACCTTACTGTATATGCATTTTGTATAATTATTTAAATACAAATTTAAATATTTTATGTGTAATTTGGTAAATATATTTTATAAAAATGCGATAATTTTGGGAATTTTGCATCTTTATTTTTATACAAATTTTCATTATTTTATTGATATTCTGTGTATTTATTTTGATACGATTTTACATTATTCTATTTGTTTTTGTATATATATTTTTATACACGTATACATTATTTAATGTGTATCTTACATATATATTTTATACAAATTTACGTTATTTTAAGTGTATTTGTTTATATATTTTCATTCAAATTTACATTATTTGATGTGTATTTTGTATATGTATTTCAATGCAAATTTACCTAATTTTATGTGTATTTTGTATATTTCTTTTCAAACAAATTAAAATTATTTTTGTGTATTTTTGTATATAGTTTTATACAAATTTAGGTAATTTTATGTACGCATTTACATTATTTAGTGTGTGTTTTGTATATATATTTTTTTGCAAATTTACTTTATTTTATGTGCATTTTTGTACATATATTTTTATAGAAATTTGCGTTATTTGTATATGTTTTCTCATACAAATTTACATTATTTTATTGCTATTTTGTTTTTGTTTTTTGATACGAATTACATGATTATATGTGTATTTTGTAGATATTTTTTATACATATTTACATTACTTAATGTGTATTTTGTTTATATATTTTTAAACAAATCTACGTTTATTTTATGTGTGTTTTGTATATCTATTTTCATACAAATACACATTCTTTTCATGATATTTTGTTTATTTATTTTGACACGAATTAACATTATTTAATGTGTATTTTGTATATATATTTTTATACGTATTTACATTATTTCAAGTGTATTTTGTATATATATTTCTATAGAAATCTGCGTTATTTTATGTGTATTCGTATATATATTTTGAAACAAATTTACATTGTTTTATGTGTATTTTGCATATTTTTTCAATACAAATTTACCTTATTGTATGTGCATTTTGTATACTAATTTTAATACAAATTTGATTATCCTATGTGTATTTTTGTATATGTATTTTTATAAAAATATGCTTTATTTTATGGGCATTTTGCATCTTTATTTTCATACAAATTTACATTATTTTATTGATATTCTGTGTATTTATATTGATATGATTTTACATTATTCTATGTGTATTTTGTATATATATTTTATATAAAATGTATTTGTTTTCATTTCATACAAATCTCCATTATTTTATGTGTTTTTGTACATGTATTTAAATACAAATTTAACTAGTTATATGTGTATTTTGTATATCTATTTTGTATGTATATTTTCATAGAAATTTACTCTATTTTATGAGTATTCGTATATATGTTTTGATACAAATTTACATTATTTATGTGTATTTTGCATATCTATTTCAATACAAATTTATTTTATTGTACATGCATTTTGTATATTTATTTTAATACAAATTTAACTATTTTATATGTATTTTTGTATATAAATTTTTATGCAAATATGCGTTATTATATGGATATTTTGCATCTTTATTTTCATACAAATTTACATTATTTTATTGATATTCTCTTTATTTATTTTGATACGATTTAACATTATTCTATGTGTTTTTTGTATATATTTTTTTATACATATTTACATTATTTAATGTTCATTTTGTATATATATTTTATCCAAATTTACATTATTTTATGTGTATTTGTTTATATATTTTCATACATATTTACATTATTTTATGTGTTTTTTGTATATATATTTTTCTACGTAT
This sequence comes from Eriocheir sinensis, assembly GCF_024679095.1. Lineage (NCBI taxonomy): Eukaryota > Metazoa > Arthropoda > Malacostraca > Decapoda > Varunidae > Eriocheir > Eriocheir sinensis. The sequence continues at coordinate 816,054 of NW_026110308.1, read as the reverse complement.
TTAAATTATTTTATGTGTATTTTGTTTATACATTTTCATAAAAAAATTACGTTATTTTATTGTGTGTATAAGTATATATTTTGATACAAATTTTTTACAAATTCATGTTATTTAATGTGTATTTGTATATATATTTTCATACAAATTTATATTATTTTATGTGTATTTTTTCATATATTTCATTACAAATTTACCTTATTTTATGTTTATTTTGTATATTTATTTCATTCAATTTTAAGTTATTTTATGTGTATATTTGTATTTGTATTTAGGTTATTTTATGTGTATTTTGTATATATATTTTCATCCAAAATTACATTATTTTACTGGTATTTCTTAATTTAACTCGATACGAATTTAGATTATTTCATAGGTATTTTGTATACATATTTTTATACTCATTTACATTATCTAATGTGTGTTTTGTATATATATTTTTATGCAAATTTATTTAATGTTCATTTTTGTACATATATTTTTATAGAAATTTGCGTTATTTTATGTATATAGTTTTATATAAATTTACGTTATTTTATGTGCATTTTGTATATTTATATTTATACAAATACACATTCTTTTATTGGTATATTGTTTATTTACATTTATACGAATTTACATTATTTTATGTGTATTTTGTATACATTTTTTTATACGTATTTACTTAATTTTAGGTGTATTTTGTATATGTATTTTTATAGAAATCTACGTTATTTTATGTGTATTCGTATATATATTTTGAAACAAATTTACATTATTTTATATGTATTTTGCATATCTCTTTCAATACAAATTTACCTTATTGTATGTGCATTTTGTATATTTATTTTCAAACAAGCTCAAATATTTTATGTGTAATTTGGTATCAATATTTTTATAAAATATGCGTTATTTTATAGGTATTTTGCATCTTAATTTTCATTTTATATGTACTTTGTATATATTTTTATACGCTCTTACATTATTTAATATGAATGTATTTTTATAGAAATCTACGTTATTTTATGTGTATTCGTATATATATTTTGAAACAAATTTACATTATTTTATATGTATTTTGCATATCTATTTCAATACAAATTTACCTTATTGTATGTGCATTTTGTATATTTATTTTAAAACAAGTTCAAATATTTTATATGTATTTTGGTATCAATAATTTTATAAAATATGCGTTATTTTATAAGTATTTTGCATCTTAATTTTCATTTTATATGTACTTTGTATATATATTTTCATGCGCTCTTACATTATTTAATATTTATTTTGAATATATATTTTTATACAAATTCATGGTATTTTATGTGTATTTGTATATATATTTTCATATAAATTTACATTATTGTATGTGTATTTTGTACATATATTTTATTACAAATCTACCTTATTTTATGTTTATTTTGTATGTGTATTTTGTATATTTATATTTATCCAAATACACATTCTTTTATTGGTATTTTGTTTATTTATTTTAATTCGAATTTACATTATTTTATGTGTATTTTGTGTACATTTTTTTATACGTATTTACTTAATTTTATGTGTATTTTGTATATATATTTTTATAGAAATCTACGTTTTTTTTCTTTGTGTTCGTATATATATTTTAAACAAATTTACATTGTTTTATATGTATTTTTGCATATCTCTTTCAATACAAATTTACCTTATTGTATGTGCATTTTGTATATTTATTTCAATACAAATTTAAAAATTTTATGTGTATTTTGGTATATATATTTTTATAAGAAATGCGCTATTTTATGGGAATTTTGCATCTTTATTTTCATACAAATTTACATTATTTTATTAATATTCGGTGTATTTATTTTGATACGATTTTACATTATTCTATTTGTTTTTTGTATATACTTTTTTATACATATTTACATTATTTAATGTGTATCTTGCATATATATTTTATACAAATTTATTATCTATTATGTATTTTCATACAAATACACATTCTTTTCATGATATTTTGTTTATTTATTTTGACACGAATTTACATTACTTGATATGTATTTTGTATATATATTTTTATACGTATTTACATAATTTCATATGTATATTGTATATATATTTATATAGAAATCTACTTTATTTTATGTGTATTCGTATATATATTTTGAAACAAATTTACATTGTTTTATATGTATTTTTGAATATCTCTTTTAATACAAATTTACCTTACTGTATATGCATTTTGTATATTTATTTCAATACAAATTTAAATATTTTATGTGTATTTTGGTATATATATTTTTATAAAAAATGCGATAATTTTTGGGAATTTTGAATCTTTATTTTCATACAAATTTACATTATTTTATTGATATTCTGTGTATTTATTTTGATACGATTTTACATTATTCTATTTGTTTTTTGTATATTTTTTTATACACATTTACATTATTTAATGTGTATCTTGCATATATATTTTATACAAATTTACGTTACTTTAAGTGTATTTGTTTATATATTTTCATTCAAATTTACATTTATTTTAATTCGAAATTACATTATTTTATGTGTATTTTGTATACATTTTTTTATACGTATTTACTTAATTTTATGTGTATTTTGTACATATATTTTTATAGAAATCTACGTTATTTTATTTGTATTCGTATATATATTTTGAAACAAATTTACATTGTTTTATATGTATTTTTGCATATCTCTTTCAATACAAGTTTACCTTATTGTATGTGCATTTTGTATATTTATTTCAATACAAATTTAAATATCTTATGTGTATTTTGGTATATATATTTTTATAAGAAATGCGCTATTTGATGGGAATTTTGCATCTTTATTTTCATACAAATTTACATTATTTTATTAATATTCGGTGTATTTATTTTGATACGATTTCACATTATTCTATTTGTTTTTTGTATATATTTTTTTATACATATTTACATTATTTAATGTGTATCTTGCATATATATTTCATACAAATTTATTATCTATTATCTATTTTCATACAAATACACATTCTTTTCATGATATTTTGTTTATTTATTTTGACACGAATTTACCTAGATATGTATTTTGTATATATATTTTTATACGTATTTACATAATTTCATGTGTATTTTGTATATACATTTCTATAGAAATCTACGTTATTTTTTGTGTATTCGTATATATATTTTGAAACAAATTTACATTGTTTTATATGTATTTTTGCATATCTCTTTCAATACATATTTACCTTACTGTATATGCATTTTATATATTTATTTCAATACAAATTTAAATATTTTATGTGTATTTTGGTATATATATTTAAAAAAAAAATGCGTTATTTTATTGTAATTTTGCATCTTTCTTTTCATACAAATTTACATTATTTTATTGATATTCTGTGTATTTATATTGATAGGCTTTTACATTATTTTATTTCTTTTTTGTATATATTTTTTTATACACATTTGCATTATTTAATGTGTATCTTGCATATATATTTTATACAAATTTACGTTATTTTAAGTGTATTTCTTTATATATTTTCATTCAAATTTACATTATTCTATGTGTATTTTGTATATGTATTTCAATACAAATTTACCTAATTTTATGTGTATTTTGTATATTTCTTTTCATACAAATTTTAAATATTTTTGTGTATTTTTGTATATAGTTTTATACAAATTTAGGTTATTTTATATACGCATTTACATTATTTAATGTGTGCTTTGTATATATATTTTTATGCAGATTTACTTTATTTTATGTGCATTTTTGTACATATATTTTTTTTAGAAATTTGCGTTAATTTATGTGTATTTGTATAAGTTTTCTCATACAAATTTACATTATTTTATTGCTATTTTGTTGATTTATTTTGATACGAATGAAAATAGATATACAAAATATACATAAAATAAACTAAATTTGTATTGAAATATATATACAAAATACATATTTACATTAAATAATGTAAATATGTATAAAAAAATATATACAAAACACAAATAGAATAATGTAAAATCGTATCAAAATAAATACACAGAATATTAATAAAACAATGTAAATTTGTATGAAAATAAAGATGCAAAATACCCATTAAATAACGCATTTTTTTTAAATATAAATACCAAAATACACATGAAAAAATTAATTTGTATTAAAATAAATACCCATTAAATAACGCATTTTTTTTAAATATAAATACCAAAATACACATGAAAAAATTAATTTGTATTAAAATAAATATACAAAATACACATACAATAAGGTAAATCTGTATTGAAATAGATATGCAAAATACATATAAAACAATGTAAATTTGTTTCAAAATATATATACGAATACACATAAAATAACGTAGATTTGTATAAAAATATATATACAAAATACACATAAAATGAAGTAAATACGTATAAGAAAATGTATACAAAATACACATAAAATAATGTAAATTCGTATCAAAATAAATAAACAAAATACCAATAAAAGAAAGTGTATCTGTATAAATATAAATATACAAAAAACACATAAAATAACGTAAATTTGTATAAAACTATACAAAAATACACAGAAGTAATTAAATTCGTATGAAAATAGATATACAAAATACAGATAAAATAAACTAAATTTGAATTGAAATGTATATACAAAATACAATATTTTATGTGTATATTTGTATTTGTATTTAGGTTATTTTATGTGTATTTTGTTTATATATTTTCATCCAAAATTACATTATTTTATTGGTATTTTCTTAATTTAATTCGATACGAATTTAGATTATTTCATAGGTATTTTATATACATATTTTTATACTCATTTACATTATCTAATGTGTGTTTTGTATATATATTTTTATGCAAACTTATTTTATGTTAATTTTTGTACATAAATTTTTATAGAAATTTGCGTTATTATATGTATATAGTTTTATATAAATTTACGTTATTTTATGTGCATTTTGTATATTTATATTTATACAAATACACATTCTTTTATTGGTATATTGTTTATTTACATTTATACGAATTTACATTATTTTATGTGTATTTTGTATACATTTTTTTATACGTATTTACTTAATTTTATGTGTATTTTGTATATGTATTTTTATACAAATCTACGTAATTTTATGTGTATTCGTATATATATTTTGAAACAAATTTACATTGTTTTATATGTATTTTGCATATCTATATCAATACAGATTTACCTTATTGTAAGTGCATTTTGTATATTTATTTTAATACAAATTCAAATATTTTATGTGTATATTGGTATCAATAATTTTTAAAAAAATGCGTTATTTTATAGGTATTTTGCATCTTTATTTTCATACAAATTTACATTATTTTATTAATATTCTGTGTATATATTTTGATACGATTTTACATATAATCATGTAATTCGTATCAAACTAAATAAACAAAATATCAATAAAATAAAGTAAATTTGTATGAGAAAACATATACAAATACATATAAAATAACGCTAATTTCTATAAAAATATATGTCCAAAAAATGAACGTAAAATAAAGTAACTTTGGATAAATATATATATATATATATATATATATATATATATATATATATATATATATATATATATATATATATATATATATATATTTATATATATATATATATATATATATATATATATATATATATATATATATATATATATATATATATATATATATATAAAACACACATTAAATAATGTAAATGCGTACATAAAATAACCTAAATTTGTATAAAACTATATACAAAAATACACAAAAATAATTTAAATTTGTATAAATTTAAATATACAAAATGCACATAAAATAACGTAAATTTATATTAAAACTATACACATAAAATAACGCAAATTTCTATAATAATATATGTACAAAAATGAACATAAAATAAATTTGCATAAAAATATATATACAAAACACACTTTAGATAATGTAAATGAGTATAAAAATATGTATACAAAATACCTATGAAATAATCTAAATTCGTATCGAATTAAATTATGAAAATACCAATAAAATAATGTAATTTTGGATGAAAATATATATACAAAATACACATAAAATAACCTAAATACAAATACAATTATACACATAAAATAATTTAAAATTTAATGAAATAAATATACAAAATAAACATAAAATAAGGTAACCTAAAGATAACCTAAGATAACCTAAATACAAATACAAAAATACACATTAAGTAATTTAAAAATGAATGAAATAAATATACAAAATAAACATAAAATAAGGTAAATTTGTAATAATATATATGTAAGAATACACATAAAATAATATAAATTTGTATGAAAATATATATACAAATACACATAACATAACATGAATTTGTATAAAATTTGTTTCAAAATATATACGAAAACACAATAAAATAACGTAAATTTTTATGAAAATGTATATATAAAATACACATAAAATAATTTAAATACGTAGAAAAATACATATACAAAATACACATAAAATATATAAAAAAATACACATTAAATAATGTAAATACGTATAAAAAAATATACAAAATACAGAAATAATCATGTAATTCGTATCAAAATAAATAGACAAAATACCAATAAAATAATGTAAATTTCTATAAGAAAACATATACAAAATACACATAATTAACGCAAATATCAATAAAAATATATATAATATAATATATTTTTATACATATTTAAAATATTTAATGTATATTTTGTATATATATTTTATCCAAATTTACGTTATTTTATATGTATTTGTTTATATATTTTCATACAAATTTACATTATTTTATGTGAGTTTTGTATATGTATTTCAATACAAATTTGCCTAACTTTATGTGTATTTTGCATATCTATTTTCAAACAAATTTAAATTATTTTTGTGTATTTTTGTATATATTTTATACAAATTTTAGTTATTTTATTTGTTTTTTGTATATATATTTTCCTACAAATATACATTCTTTTATTGGAATTTTGTGTATTTAATTTTTTACGAATTTACATTATTTTATGTGTATTTTGTATATATATTTTTCTACGTATTTAAATTATTTTATGTGTATTATATATATACATTTTCATAAAAATTTACGTTATTTTATTGTGTGTATTCGTATATATTTTGAAACAAATTTTATACAAATTTATGTTATTTTATGTGTATTTGTATATATATTTTCATACAAATTTATATTATTTCATGTGTATTCTTACATATATTTTATTACAAATTTACCTTCTTTTATGTTTATTTTGTATATTTATTTCATTCAATTTTAAATTATTTAATGTGTATATTTGTATTTGTATTTAGGTTATTTTATGTGTGTTTTCTATATATATTTTCATCCAAAATTACATTATTTTATTGTTATTTTCTTAATTTAACTCGATACGAATTTAGATTATTTCATAGGTATTTTGTATACATATTCTTATACTCATTTACATTATTTAATGTATATTTTGTACATATATTTTATGGAAATTTACGTTATCTTATGTGTATTTGTTTATATAGTTTCATACAAATTTACATTATTTTATGTGTATTTTGTATATGTATTTCAATAAAAAATTGCCTAATTTCATGTGTATTTTGCTTATCTATTTTCAAACAAATTTAAATTATTTTTGTGTATTTTTGTATATATCTTTATACAAATTTTTGTTATTTTATTTGTATTTTGTATATATATTTTCCTACAAATATACCTTCTTTTAGAGGATATTTTGTTTATTTATTTTGATACGAATTTACATTATTTTATGTGTATTTTGTATATATATTTTCTATGTATTTACATTATTAAATGTGTATTTTGTATATATATTTTCATATATGTAAATATAACATAATACAAATTTAATTATTCTATGTGTATTTTTGTATATGTATTTTCATAAAAAAATGCTTTATTTTATGAGTATTTTGCATCTTTATTTTCATACAAATTTACATTATTTTATTGATATTGTGTATTTATTTTGATACGATATTTCATTATTCTATGTATATTTTGTATATATATTTCATACAAATGAACGTTATTTTATGTGAATTTGTTTTCATTTCATACAAATTTACATTATTTTATGTGTATTTTGTATATGTATTTAAATGCAAATTTAACTAATTATATGTGTATTATGTATATCTATTTTCATACAAATCTAAATTAATTTTGTGTATTTTAGTATATATTTTTATTCAAATTTTCGTAATTTTATGTGTATTTTGTATATTTATTTTCCTACAAATATACGTTCTTTTATCGGAATTTTGTTTATTTATTTTTATAAAATTATATATACCAAAATAAACATAAAATATTTGAATTTGTATTAAAATAAATATACAAAATGCACATACAATAAGGTAAATTTGTATTGAAATAGATATGCAAAATACATATAAAACAATGTAAATTTGTTTCAAAATATATATACGAATACACATAAAATAACGTAGAATTCTATAAATATATATATACAAAATACAAATAAAATTAAGTAAATACGAATCAAAATGTATACAAAATACATAAAATAATGTAAATTGTATAAATATAAATAAACAAAATACCAATAAGAGAATATGTATTTGTATAAATATAAATATACAAAATGCACATAAAATAACGTAAATTTGTATAAAACTATATACAAAAATACACAGAAGTATTTAAATTTGTATGAAAATAGATATACAAAATACACAAAAAATAAGCTAAATTTGAATTGAAATATATATACAAAATACATAAAATAAAGTAAATTCGTTTCAAAATATTTTTAACAAATATACATATAATAACGTAAATTTGTAAAAAATATATATAAACAAAATACACATTAAGTAATGTAAATACGTATAAAAATATTTACAAAATACACAAATAATCAAGTCATTCGTATCAAAATAAATAAACAAAAACTAATTAAATAATGTAAATTTGTATGAAATATATACAAAATACACATAAAATAACGTTTTAAGTTTCTATAAAATATATGTACAAAAATGCACATAAAAATTTACATTATTTTATATGTATTTTGTACATGTATTTAAAGACAAATTTACCTAATTATATGTGTATTTTGTATATCTATTTTCAAACAAATTGATTTTTTTTTTTTTAATTTTTATACAAATTATCGCTATTTTATGTATATTTTGTATATTTATTTTCCTACAGTTATACGTTCTTTCATCGGAATTTTGTTTATTTATTTTGATACGAATTTACTTTATTTTAGGTGTATTTGGTATATATATTTTTTACTATTTACATAAGTTTAAGTGTATTTTGTATGTATATTTTCATAGAAATTTACTCTGTTTTATGTGTATTCGTATATATATTTTGATACAAATTTACATTGTTGATTGTGTATTTTACATATCTATTTCAATACAAATTTACTTTATTGTATATTTATTTCAATATAAATTTAATTATTTCATGTGTATTTTTGTATATATATTTTTATGCAAATATCCGTTATTATATGGGTATTTTGCATCTTTATTTTCATACAACTTTACATTATTTAATTGATATTCTCTTTATTTATTTTGATACGATTTAACATTATTCTATGTGTATTTTGTATATATATTTTTATACATATTTACATTATTTAATGTATATTTTGTATATATATTTTATTCAAATTTACGTTATTTTATGTGTATCTGTTTATATATTTTCATACAAATTTACATAGTTTTATACAAATTTACGTTATTTTATGTGTATTTTGTATATGTATTTTCATACAAATACACATTCTTTTATTGATATTTTGTTTATTTATTTTGACACGAATTTACATTATTTAATGTCTATTTTGTATATATATTTTTATACGTATTTACAGCATCTCAAGTGCATTTTGTAAATATATTTCTATAGAAATCTACGTTATTTTATGTGTATTCGTATATATATTTTGAAACAAATTTACATTGTCTTATGTGTATTTTGCATATTTAAAAAAAAATAATTTCCTTATTGTATGTGCATTTTGTATATTACTTTTAATACAAATTTAATTATTGAATGTGTATTTTTGTATATATATTTTTTATAAAAATATGCTTAATTTTATGGGTATTTTGCACCTTTATTTTCATACAAATTTACGTTATTTTATTGATATTCTGTGTATTTATTTTGATACGATTTTACATTATTCTATGTGTATTTTTTATATATATTTAATACAAATGTACGTTATTTTATGTGTATTTGTTTTAATTTCTTACAAATTTACATTATTTTATGTGTATTTTGTACATGTATTTAAAGACAAATTTAACTAATTATATGTGTATTTTGAATATATATTTTCATACAAATTTAAATTATTTTTGTTTATTTTTGTATATATTTTCATACAAATTCTCGTTATTTTATGTGTATTTTGTATATTTATTTTTCTACAAATATACGTTCTTTTATCTGAATTTTGTTTATTGAGTTTGATACGAGTTTACCTAATTTTGTATATCTATTTTCATACAAATTTAATTACTTCTGTTTATTTTTGTATATAGTTTTATATAAATTTACGTTATTTTATGTGTATTTTGTATATTTATATTTATACAAATACACATTCTTTTATTGGTATTTTGTTTATTTTTTATACGAATTTACATTATTTTATGTGTATTTTGTATACATTTTTTTATACGTATTTACTTCATTTTATGTGTATTTTGTATATATATTTTTATAGAAATCTACGTTATTTTATGTGTATTCGTATACATATTTTAAAAGAAATTTACATTGTCTTATATGTATTTTGCATATCTATTTCAATACAAATTTACCTCATTGTATGTGTTTTTTATATATTTATTTTAATACAAATTTAATTTTTTTATGTGTATTTTGGTATATATATTTTTATAAATAAAAAAATGCGTTATTTTATGGGTATTTTGCTTCTTTATTTTCATACAAATTTACATTATTTTATTAATATTCTGTGTATTTATTTTGATACGATTTTACATTATTCTATTTGTGTTTTGTACATATTTTTTTTTACAAATTTACGTTATTTTAAGTGTATTTGTTTATGTATTTTCATTCTAATTTACATTATTTTATATGTATTTTGTGTATGTATTTCAATACAAATTTACCTAATTTTATGTTTATTTTGTATATTTATTTTCATACAAATTTAAAATATTTTGTGTATTTTGTATATAGTTTGATACAAATTTAGGTTATTTTATGTGTATTTTGTATATCTATTTTCATACAAATACACATTATTTTATTGATATTTTGTTTATTTATTTTGACGCGAATCTACATTATTTAATGTGTATTTTTATATATATTTTTATACGTATTTACATCATTTCATGTGTATTTTGTATAGTTTTAAACAAATTTATATTATTTAATGTGTATTTTGTATATATATATTTATACAAATGCACATTCTTTTATTGGTATGTTGTTTATTTATTTTGATACTAATTTACATTATTTTATGTGTATTTTGTATACATTTTTATACGTATTTACTTAATTTCATGTGTATTTTGTATATATATTTTTATAGAAATCTACCTTATTTCATGTGTATTCGTATATATATTTTGAAACAAATTTACATTGTTTATATGTATTTTGCATATCTATTTTTGTGTATTCTGTATTTATTTTTGTTATACATAGAATAATGTAAAATCGTATCAAAATAAGTACACAGAGTATCAATAAAATAATTTAAATTTGTATGAAAATAAAGATGCAAAATACCCATAAGATAAAGCATATTTTTTTAAAATACATATACAAAAATACACATAGAATAATTAAATTTGTATTAAAATTAATATACAAAATGCACACATACAATAAGGTAAATTTGTATTGAAAAAAAACACAAAATACAAATAAAACAGTGTAAATTTGTTTCAAAATATATATACGAATACACATAAAATAACGTAGATTTCTATAGAAATATGTATACAAAATACACATAAATTATGTAAATACGTATAAAAATATATATATAAAATACATATTAAGTAATGTAAATTCGTGTCAAAATAAATAAACAAAATATCATGAAAAGAATGTGTATTTGTATGAAAATAAATAATAGATAATAAATTTGTATGAAATATATATGCAAGATACACATTAAATAATGTAAATATGTATAAAAAATATATATATACAAAAAACAAATAGAATAATGTAAAATCGTATCAAAATAAATATACCGAATAATAATAAATAATGTAAATTTGTATGAAAATAAAGATGCAAAATTCCCATCAAATAGCGCATTTCTTATAAAAATATATATACCAAAATACACATAAAATATTTAAATTTGTATTGAAATAAATATACAAAATGCACATACAATAAGGTAAACTTCTATTGAAAGAGATATGCAAAAATACATATAAAACAATGTAAATTTGTTTCAAAATATATATACGAATACACATAAAAAAAACGTAGATTTCTATAAAAAAATATGTACAAAATACACATAAAATTAAGTAAAAACGTATAAAAAATGTATACAAAATACACATAAAATAATGTAAATTCGAATTAAAATAAATAAACAAAATACCAATAAAAGAATGTGTATTTGGATAAATATAAATATACTAAATACACATAAAATAAGGTACATTTGTAATAAAATATGTGTACAAAATACACATACAATAATGTAAATTTATATGAAAATATATATACAAATACACATAAATTACCATGAATTTGTATAAAAATATATATTCAAAATATATATTAAATAATGTAAAAGCGTATAAAAATATATATACAAAGTACATATAAAATGAAAATTAAGATGCAAAATACCTATAAAATAACGCTTTTTTTTTAAATTATTGATACCAAAATACATATAAAATATTTGAACTTGTATTAAAATAAATATACAAAATGCACATACAATAAGGTAAATTTGTATTGAAATAGATATGCAAAATACATATAAAATAATGTAAATTTGTTTCAAAATATATATACGAATACACATAAAATACTGTAGATTTCTATAAAATACATATACAAAATACACATAAAATTAAGTAAATACGTATAAAAAATGTATACAAAATACACATAAAATATTGTAAATTCGTATAAATGTAAATAAACAATATACCAATAAAAGAATGTGTATTTGTATAAATATAAATATACAAAATCACATAAAATAACGTAAATTTATATAAAACTATATACATAAAATAACGCAAATTTTTCTATAAAAATATATGTACAAAATAAACATTAAATAAATTTGCATAAAATATATATACAAAACACACATTAGATAATGTAAATGAGTATAAAAATATGTATACAAATACCTATAAAATAATCTAAATTCGTATGAAAATACATATACAAAATATACGCATAAAATAATTTAAAATTGAATGTAAATAAATATACAAAATAAACATAAAATAAGGTAAATTTGTAATGAAATATATGAAAAATACACATAAAATAATATAAATTTGAATGAAAATATATATACAAATATACATTAAATAACATGAATTTGTATAAAATTTGTATCAAAATATATACTTATACACAACAAAATAACGTAATTTTTTATGAAAATGTATATACAAAATACATAAAATAATTTAAATACGTGAAAAATATATATATAAAAACACATAAAATAATGTAAATATGTATGAAAATATATACAAAATACACATAAAATAATGCAAATTAGGATAAAATATATACAAAATGAACATTAAATAATGTAAATATGTAAAAATATATATACAAATACACATAAAATAACATGAATAATATTAAATCGTATCAAAATAAATAAAGAGAATATCAATAAAATAATGTAAATTTGTATGAAAATATATGCAAAAATCCATATAATAACGCATATTTGCATAAAAATATATATACAAAATACATATAAAATAATTAAATTTGTATTAAAATAAATATACAAAATGCACGTACAAAAAAGTAAATTTGTATTGAAGTAGATATGCAAAATACACATTAATAATGTAAATTTGTATCAAAATATATATACGAATACTCATAAAATAGAGTAAATTTCTATGAAAATATACATACAAAATAGATATACAAAATATACATATAACTAGTTAAATTTGTATTTAAATACTTGTAAAAAACACATAAAATAATGTAGATTTGTATGAAATGAAAAAAAATACATTTTATATAAAATATATATACAAAATACACATAGAATAATATAAAATCATATCAAAATAAATACACAGAATATCAATAAAATAATGTAAATTTGTATGAAAATAAAGATAAAAAATACCCATAAAATAAAGCATATTTTTATAAAAATACATATCCAAAATACACATAGATTAATCAAATTTGTATTAAAATTAATCTACAAAATGCACATACAATAAGGTAAATTTGTATTGAAAAAATATGCAAAATAGACATAAAACAATGTAAATTTGTTTCAAAATATATATACGAATACACATAAAATAACGCAGATTTCTAAAGAAATATATATACAAAATACTCTTGAAATATTGCAAATACGTATAAAAATATATATACAAAATACTCATTAAATAATGTTAATTCGTGTCAAAATAAATAAATAAAATATCATGAAAAGAATGTGTATTTATATGAAAATAGATATACAAAATACACGTAAAATAAGCTAAATTTGTATAAAACTATAAACAAAAATACACAAAAATAATTTAAACTTGTATGAAAATAAATATTCAAAAAACATATAAAATTAAAATTGAAATACATATACAAATTACACATAAATTAATGTAAATTTGAATGAAAATATATAAACATATAGACTTAAAATAACGTAAATTTGTATCAAATATATATACAAAAAACACATTAAATAATGTAAATATGTATAAAAAAATATATACAAAACACAAATAAAATAATGTAAAAACGTATCAAAATAAATACAGAAAATATTAATAAAATAATGTAAATTTCTATGAAAATTAAGATGCAAAATACCCATAAAATAACGCATTTTTTTATAAAAATATATATACGAAAAAACATTAAATATTTGATTTTTTATTAAAATAAATATATATACAAAATACACATAAAATAAGCTAAATTTAAATTGAAATATATATACAAAATACATAAAATAATGTAAATTTGTTTCAAAATACTTATACAAATACACATATAATAACGTAAATTTGTATAAAAATATATAAACAAAATACACATTAAATAATGTAAATACGTATAAAAAAAATGTAGAAAATACACAAATAATCATGTAATTCGTATCAAAATAAATAGACAAAATACCAATAAAATAATGTAAATTTCTATGAGAAAACATATACAAAATACACATAAATAACGCATATATCAATAAAAATATATATAAAAACAAACAAAAATAATTTATTTTTTGTATATATATATATAAAATACATATAATTATTTAAATTTGTTTTTAAATAAATGTACAAAATACATTTTATAAAATGCAATCTAATTTTATGTGCATTTTTACATATATTTTATAGAAACTTAAAACGTTATTTTATGTATTTTGTATATTTTCATACAAATTTACATTATTTAATTAGTTTTTTGTTTATTTATTTTGATACAAATGACTTGATTATTTGTGTATTTTGTAAATATTTTTATACGTATTTACATTACTTAATGTGTATTTTGTTTATATATTTTTTTTACAAATTGACGTTATTATATGTGTATTTGATACAAAATATTTTGAAATGAATTTACTTTATTTTATGTATTTTGTATATATATTTCAATTCAAATTTAGCTTATTTTGTGTTTATTTTGTATATATATTTTCATACAAATTTAATTACTTCTGTGTATTTATGTATATAGTTTTATACAAATTTACGTTATTTTATGTGCATTTTGTATATTTATATTTATACAAATACATTCTCTTATTGGTATTTTGTTTATTTATATTTATACGAATTTACATTATTTTATGTGTATTTTGTATACATTGTTGATTCGTATTTACTTAATTTTATTTGTATTTTGTATATATATATTTATAGAAATCTACGTTATTTTATGTGTATTCGTATATATATTTTGAAACAAATTTACATTATTTTATATGTATTTTGCATATCTATTTCAATACAAATTTACCTTATTGTATTTGCATTTTGTATATTTATTTTAATACAAATTCAAATATTTTATGTGTATTTTGGTATATATAATTTTATAAAAAATGCGTTATTTTATAGGTATTTTGCATCTTAGTTTTCATACAAATGTACATTATTTTATTAATATTCTGTGTATATATTTTGATACGATTTTATATTATACTATTTGTGTTTTGTATATATTTTTTATACATATTTTCATTATTTAATGTGTATTTTTTATATATATTTTATACAAATTAACGTTATTTTAAGTGTATTTGTTTATATAATTTCATTCAAATTTACATTATTTTAAGTGTATTTTGTATATGTATTTAAATACAAATTTAACTAATTTTATGTGTATTTTGTATATTTATTTTCATACAAATTTAAATTATTTTTGTGTTTTTTTGTATAAACATATAGAGTAAATTTCTATGATAATATATATTCAAAATACATATAAAATTATGTAAATAAGTATAAAAATATATATATCAAATACACCTAAAAAAAATAAAATTCGTATCAAAATAAATAAACAAAATTCCGATAAAAGAACGTATATTTGTAGGAAAATAAATATACAAAATACACATAAAAGTACGAAAATTTGAATAAAAATATATACTAAAAAAACAAAAAAATAAATTTCAATTTGTATGAAAATAGATATACAAAATACACATATAATTAGTTAAATTTGTATTTAAATACATGTACAAAATACACATAAAATAATGTAAATTTGTATGAAATGAAAACAAATTCACATAAAATAACGGACATTTGTATAAAATAGATATACAAAATATACATAGAATAATGTAAAATCGTATCAAAATAAATACACAGAATATCAATAAAATAATGTAATTTTGTATGAAAATAAAGATGCAAAATACCCATAAAATAAAGCATATTTTTTTTAAAAATACATATACAAAAATACACATAGAATAATTAAATGTGTATTATTTTATATGTAATTTTTATATATATTTTTATACGCATTTACATTATTTAATATTTATTTTGAATATATAATTTTATACAAATTCATGGTATTTTATGTGTATTTTTATATATATTTTCATATAAATTTACATTATTTTATGTGTATTTTGTACATATATTTCATTACAAATTTACCTTATTTTATGTTTATTTTGTATGTGTATTTTGTACATTTAAATTTATACAAATACACATTCTTTTATTGGTATTTTGTTTATTTATTTTGTTTCGAATTTACATTATTTTATGTGTATTTTGTTTACATTTTTTTTTATACGTATTTACTTAATTTTATGTGCATTTTGTATATATATTTTTATATAAATCTATGTTATTTTATGTGTATTCGTATATATATTTTGAAACAAATTTCCATTGTTTTATATGTATTTTTGCATATCTCTTTCAATAGAAGTTTACCTTATTGTATGTGCTTTTTGTATATTTATTTCAATACAAATTTAAATATTTTATGTGTATTTTGGTATATATATTTTTATAAGAAATGCGCTATTTGATGGGAACTTTGCATCTTTATTTTCATACAAATTTACATTATTTTATTAATATTCGGTGTATTTATTTTGATACGATTTTACATTATTCTATTTGTTTTTTGTATATATATTTTTGTATATAGTTTTATACAAATTTAGGTTAATTTATGTACGCATTTACATTATTTAATGTGTGTTTTGTATATATATTTTTATGCAAATTTACTCTATTTTATGTGCATTTTTGTACATATATTTTTTTTTTATTTTATGTGTATTTGTATATGTTTTCTCATACAAATTTACATTATTTTATTGCTATTTTGTTTATTTATTTTGATACGAATGAAAATATATATACAAAATATACATAAAATAAACTAAATTTGTATTGAAATATATATACAAAATACATAAAATAATGTAAATTTGTATCAAAATATTTTAACAGATGCGCATAAAATAACGTAAATTTGTTTTAAAATATACAAAATACACATTAAATAATGTAAATATGTATAAAAAAATATATACAAAACACAAATAGAATAATGTAAAATCGTATCAAAATAAATACACAGAATATTAATAAAACAATGTAAATTTGTATGAAAATAGAGATGCAAAATACCCATTAAATAACGCATTTTTTATAAAAATATATATACCAAAATACACATGAAAAAATTAATTTGTATTAAAATAAATATACAAAATACACATACAATAAGGTAAATCTGTATTGAAATAGATATGCAAAATACATATAAAACAATGTAAATTTGTTTCAAAATATATATACGAATACACATAAAATAACGTAGATTTGTATAAAAATATATATACAAAATACACATAAAATGAAGTAAATACGTATAAAAAATGTATACAAAATACACATAAAATAATGTAAATTCGTATCAAAATAAATAAAAAAAATACCAATAAAAGAATGTGTATTTGTATAAATAAATATACAAAATACACATAAAATAACGTAAATTTGTATAAAACTATATACAAAAATACACAGAAGTAATTAAATTCGTATGAAAATATATATACAAAATACAGATAAAATAAGCTAAATTTGAATTGAAATGTATATACAAAATACATAAAATAATGTAGATTTGTATCAAAATATATATACAAATACACATAAAATACCATGAATTTGTATAAAAATATATATTCAAAATAAATATTAAATAATGTAAAAGCGTATAAAAATATATATACAAAGTACATATAAAATAATGTAAATTCGTATCAATATAAATCAACAAAACACCAATAAAATAATATATATTTGAATGAAAATAAATTTACAAAATACACATAACTAAAATTTGTATTAAAATATATACAAAAATACATAGAAATAATTTGAGTTTTTATGAAAATAGATATACAAAATACACATAAAACTAGGATTTTTTTTTTTGAAATGTATATACAAAATAGCCATAAAATATTGTAAATTTGTGTCAAAATATATAAACAAATACACATAAAATAACGTAAATTTGTATGAAAAATATATACAAAATACACATAGAATAATGTCAATTCGTGTCAAAATGAATGAGCAGAATATCAATAAAATAATGTAAATTTGTATGAAAATAAAGATGCAAAATACCCAAAAAATAAAGCATATGTTTATAAAAATACAGATACAAAAATACACATCGAATAATTAAATTTGTATTAAAATTAATATACAAAATGCGTATATAATAAGGTAAATTTGTATTGAAAAAATATGCAACATACTCGTTTACTCATACAAATTTATATTATTTTGTTTATTTATTTTGTTACGAACTACATGATTATATGTGTATTTTGTACATATTTTTTATACGTATTTACATTATTTAATGTGTATTTTGTTTATATATTTTCATACAAATTTATGTTATTATATGTGTATTTGTATAAATATTTTGATACAAATTTACTTTATTTCATGTATATATTTCAATTCAAATTTAGCTTATTTTGTGTGTATTTTGTATATATTTTCATACAAAATTAATTACTTCTGTGTATTTTTGTATATAGTTTTATATAAATTTACGTTATTTTATGTGTATTTTGTATATTTATATTTATACAAATACACATTGTTTTATTGGTATTTTGTTTATTTATTTTGATACGAGTTTACATTATTTTATGTGTATTTTGTATACATTTTTTTATACGTAATTATTTCATTTTATGTGTATTTTGTATATATATTTTTATAGAAATCTACGTTATTTTACGTGTATTCGTATATATATTTTGAAACAAATTTACACTGTTTCATGTGTATTTTGCGTATTTTTTCAATACAAATTTACCTTATTGTATGTGCATTTTGTATATTAATTTTAATACAAATTTAATTAGTCAATGTGTATTTTTGTATATGTATTTTTTTTTAATATACTTTATTTTATGGGTATTTTGCATCTTTGTTTTCATACAAATTTAAATTATTTTATTGATATTCTGTGTACTTATTTTGATACGGTTTTACATTATTCTATGTGTATTTTGTATAAATATTTTACACAAATGTACGTTATTTTATGAGTGTTTGTTTTCATTTCATACAAATTTACATAATTTTATGTGTATTTTGTACAAGTATTAAAATACAAATTTAACTAATTATATGTGTATTACAAATACACATTCTTTTATTGGTATTTTGTTTATTTATTTTGATACGAATTTATATAATTTTATGTGTATTTTGTACAAGTATTGAAATACAAATTTAACTAATTATATGTGTATCACAAATACACATTCTTTTATTGGTATTTTGTTTATTTATTTTGATACGAATTTATATAATTTCATGTGTATTTTGTATGCATTTTTTTTATACGTATTTCCTTAATTTTATGTGTATTTTGTATATATGTTTTTTTAGAAATCTACGTTATTTTATGTGTATTCGTATATATATTTTGAAACAAATTTACATTGTTTTATATGTATTTTGCATATCTATTTCAATACAAATTTACCTTATTGTATGGGTTTTTTATATATTTATTTTAATACAAATTTAATTTTTTTATGTGTATTTTCGTATATATATTTATATAAATAAAAAAAATGCGTTATTTTGTGAGTATTTTGCCTTTTTATTTTCATACAAATTTACATTATTTTATTAATATTCTGTGTATTTATTTTGATACGATTTTACATTATTCTATTTCTGTTTTGTATATATTTTTTTATACAAATTTACGTTATTTTAAGTGTATTTGTTTATGTATTTCAATACAAATCTACCGAATTTTATATGTATTTTGTATATTTATTTTCATACAAATTTAAAATATTTTTGTGTATTTTTGTATATAGTTTGATGCAAATTTAGGTTATTTTATGTGTATTTTGTATATCTATTTTCATACAAATACACTTTCTTTTATTGATATTTTGTTTATTTATTTTGACGCGAATTTACATTATTTAATGTGTATTTTGTATATATATTTTTATACGTATTTACATCATCTCATGTGTATTTTGTATATATATTCCTATAGAAATCAACGTTATTTTATGTGTATTCGTATATATTTTTTGAAACAAATTTACACTGTTTTATGTGTATTTTGCGTATTTTTTTTAATACAAATTAACCTTATTGTAAGTGCATTTTGTATATTAATTTTAATACAAATTTAATTATTCTATGTGTATTTTTGTATATGTATTTTTGAAAAAAATATGCTTTATTTTATGGGTATTTTGCATCTTTATTTTCATACAAATTTAAATTATTTTATTGATATTCTGTGTACTTATTTTGATACGATTTTACATTATTCTATGTGTATTTAGTATATATATATTTTATACAAATGTACGTTATTTTATGTGTATTTGTTTTCATTTCATACAAATTTACATAATTTTACGTGTATTTTGTACATGTATTTAAATACAAATTTAACTAATTATATGTGTATTTTGTATATCTATTTTCATACAATTTGATATTATTATTTTTTTTGTATATATTTTTATACAAATTTTCGTTATTTTATGTGTATTTTGGGTATTTATTTTCCAACAAATATACGTTTTTTATCGGAATTTTGTTTATTTATTTTGATACGAATTTACATTATTTTAGGTGTATTTGATATATATATATTTTTATACTTATTTACATCATTTGATATGTATTGTGTATGTATATTTTCATAGAAAATTACTCTATTTTAGGTGTATTCGTATATATATTTTGATACAAATTTACATTATTTGTGTGTATTTTGCATATATATTTCAATACAAATTTACTTTATTGTGTATATATATTTTTATACATTATTTAATGTTTATTTTGAATATATATTTTTATACAAATTTATGTTATTTTATGTGTATTTGTATTTATATTTTCATACAAATTTATATTTTTTTATGTGTATTTTGTACATATATTTCATTACAAGTTTACCTTATTTATGTTTATTTTGTATATTTATTTCATTCAATTTTAAATTATTTTATGTGTATATTTAGGTTATTTTATGTGTATTTTCTATATATATTTTCATCCAAAATTCCATTATTTTTTTGGTATTTTGTTAATTTGATTCGATACGAATTTAGATGATTTCATTGGTATTTTGTATACATATTTTCATACGCATGTACATTATTTAATGTGTGTTTTGTATATATATTTTTATGCAAATTTACATTATTTTATTGATATTCTGTGTATTTATTTTGATACGATTTTACATTATTCTATGTATATTTTGTATATATATTTTACACAAATGTACGTTATTTTATGTGAATTTGTTTTAATTTCATACAAATTTACATTATTTTATGTGTATTTTGTATATGTATTTCAATACAATTTTAACTTATTACAATATTATATATACAATATTATTACAAAATATACATAAAATAACGAAAATTTGTATTAAAATTTATACAAAAAAAAAAAAAAACACAAATATAATTTCAATTTGTTTGAAAATATATATACAAAATACACATATAATTAGTTAAATCTGCGTTATTTTATGTGTATTCGTATATATATATTTTGAAACAGATTTACATTGATTTATATGTATTTTGCATATCCATTTCAATACAAATTTACCTTATTGTGTGTGCATTTCGTATATTTATTTTAATACAAATTCAAATATTTTATGTGTGTTTTGGTATATATATTTTTATAAAAAATGCGTTATTTTATGGGTATTTTGCACCTTTATTTTCATGCAAATTTATTTTATTTCTTTTGTATATATTTTAATAAAAATTTACATTATTTTATTGTGTGTATCCGTATTTATTTTGATACAAATTTTATATAAATTCATGTTATTTTATGTGTATTTGTATATATATATTTTCATACAAATTTATATTATTTTATGTGTATTTTTATATATTTTTTCCTACAAATATGCATTCTTTTATTGGAATTTTGTGTATTTATTTTTTTACGAATTTACTCTATATTATGTGTATTTTGTATATATATTTTTCTAAGTATTTAAATTGTTTTATGTGTATTTTATATATACATTTTCATAAAAATTTACGTTATTTTATTATGTGTATTCGTATATATTTTGATACAAATTTTATACAAATCCATGTTATTTTATGTGTGTTTGTATATATATTTTCATACAAATTTAAATTATTTTATGTGTATTTTTACATATATTTCATTACAAATTTACCTTATTTTATGTTTATTTTGTATATTTATTTTAATCAATTTTAAATTATTTAATGTGTATATTTGTATTTGTATTTAGGTTATTTTTCTGTGTTTTCTATATATATTTTCATCCAAAACTATATTATTTTATTGGTATTTTCTTAATTTAACTCGATACGAGTTTAGATTATTTCATAGGTATTTTGTATACGTATTTTTATACTCATTTGCATTATCTAATGTGTGTTTTGTATATATTTTTTTATGCAAATTAATTTTATGTGCATTTTTGTACATATATTTTTATAGAAATTTGCGTTATTTTATGTGTATTTTGTATATGTTTTCTCATACAAATTTACATTATTTTATTGTTTTTTTTTTTTTGATACGAATTACATGATTATATGTGTATTTTGTACATATTTTTAATACGTATTTACATTACTTAGTGTGTTTTTGTTTATATTTTTTATACAAATTTACGTTATTATATGAGTATTTGTTAAAAATATTTCGATACAAATTTACTTTATTTTATGTATTTTGTATATATATTTCAACTCAAATTTAGCTTATTTTGTGTGTATTTTGTTTATCTATTTTCAAACAAATTTAATTACTTCTGTGTATTTTTGTATATAGTTTTATATAAATTTACGTTATTTTATGTGCATTTTGTATATTTATATTTATACAAATACACATTCTTTTATTGGTATTTTGTTTACATTATTTTATGTGTATTTTGTATACATTTTTTATACGTATTTACTTAATTTTATGTGTATTTTGTATATATATATATTCATAGAAATCTACGTTATTTTATGTGTATTCGTATATATATTTTGAAACAAATTTACATTGTTTTATGTGTTTTTTGCATATCTATTTCAATACAAATTTACCTTATTGTATGTGCATTTTGTATATTTATTTTAATACAAATTTAAATATTTTATGTGTATTTTGGTATATATATATTTATAAAAAATGCGTTATTTAATGGGTATTTTGCATCTTTATTTTCATACAAATTTACATTGTTTTATTAATATTCTGTGTATTTATTTTGATACGATTTTACATTATTCTATTTGTGTTTTGTATATATTTTTTTATACATATTTACATTATTTAATGTGTATTTTGTATATTTTAAAACAAATTTACGTTATTTTATGCGCATCTGTTAAAATATTTTGATACAAATTTACATTATTTTATGTATTTTATATATATATTTCAATACAAATTTAGTTTATTTTATGTATATTTTGTATTTCTATTTTCATTCGTATCAAAATAAATAAACAAAATAGCAATGAAATAATGTAAATTTGTATGAGAAAACATATAGAAATTGACATAAAATAACGCAAATTTGTATAAAAATATATGTACAAAATGGCACATAAAATAAATTAAATTTGAATAAAATATATATACAAACACACATTAAATAATGAAAATGCGTACATAAAATAACCTAAATTTGTATAAAACTATATACAAAAATACACAAAAATATTTAAAATTTGTATGAAAAGAAATATACAAAATACACATAAAATTAGGTAAATTTGTATTGAAATACACATACAAAATACACATAAAATAATGTAAATTTGAATGAAAATATATAAACAAATACAGTTAAAATAACGTTTATTTGTACAAAATATATATGCAGGATACACATTAAATAATGTAAATGTGTATAAAAAATATATACAAAAAAGAAATAGAATAATATAAAATCCTATCAATATAAATACACAGAATATCAATAAAATAATGTAAATTTGTATGAAAAGAAAGATGCAAAATTCGCATAAAATAGCGCATTTTTTATAAAAATATATATACCAAAATACACACAAAATATTTAAATTTGTATTGAAATAAATATACAAAATGCATATACAGTAAGGTAAATATGTATTGAAAGAGATGTTCAAAAATACTTATTCTATTTGTTTTTTGTATATATATTTTTTATACACATTTACATTATTTAATGTATATCTTGCATATATATTTTATACAAATTTACGTTATTTTAAGTGTATTTGTTTATATATTTTCATTCAAATTTACATTATTTGATGTGTATTTTGTATATGTATTTCAATACAAATTTACCTAATTTTATGTGTATTTTGTATATTTCTTTTCAAACAAATTTAAATTATTTTTGTGTATTTTTGTATATAGTTTTATACAAATTTAGGTTATTTTATGTACTCATTTACATTATTTAGTGTGTGTTTTGTATATATATTTTTCTGCAAATTTACTTTATTTTATGTGCATTTTTATACATATTTTTGTAGAAATTTGCGTTATTTGTATATGTTTTCTCATACAAATTTACATTATTTTATTGTTATTTTGTTTATTTATTTTGATACGAATTACATGATTATATGTGTATTTTGTACATATTTGTTATACGTATTTACATTACTTAATGTGTATTTTGTTTATATATTTTTAAAAAAATCTACGTTAATATATGTATTTGTATAAATATTTTGATACAGATTTACATTATTTTATGTATTTTGTATGTATATTTCAATTAAAATTCATCTTATTTTAGCTGTATTTTGTATATATATTTTCATACAAATTTAATTTCTTCTGTGTATTTTTGTATATACTTTTATACAAATTTACGATATTTTATGTGTATTTTGTATATTTATATTTATACAAATACACATTCTTTTACTGGTATTTTGTTTATTTATTTTGATACGATTTTTATGTGTATTTTGTATTCATTTTTTTTATACGTATTTACTTCATTTTATGTGTATTCGTATATATATTTTGAAACAATATACATAGAATAATGTAAAATCGTATCAAAATAAATTCACAGAATATCAATAAAATAATGTAAATTTGTATGAAAATAAAGATGCAAAATACTCATAAAATAAAGGATTTTTATTATGAAAATACATATAAAAAAATACACGTAGAATAATTAAATTTGTATTATTTTATATGTACTTTGTATATATATTTTTTATTCGCATTTACATTATTTAATATTTATTTTGAATATATAATTTTATACAAATTCATGGTATTTCATGTGTATTTGTATATATATATTTTCATTTAAATTTACATTATTTTATGTGTATTTTGTACATATATTTCATTACAAATTTACCTTATTTTATGTTTATTTTGAATGTGTATTTTGTACATTTATATTTATACAAATACACATTCTTTTATTGGTATTTTGTTTATTTATTTTGATTCGAATTTACATTATTTTATGTGTATTTTGTTTACATTTATTTATACTTATTTACTTAATTTTATGTGTATTTTGTATATATATTTTTATAGAAATCTACGTTATTTTATGTGTATTCGTATATATATTTTGAAACAAATTTACATTGTTTTATATGTATTTTTGCATATCTCTTTCAATAGAAGTTTACCTTATTGTATGTGCATTTTGTATATTTATTTCAATACAAATTTAAATATTTTATGTGTATTTTGGTATATATATTTTATAAAATGCGCTATTTGATAGAATTTTGCATCTTTATTTTCATACAAATTTACATTATTTTATTAATATTCGGTGTATTTATTTTGATACGATTTTACATTATTCTATTTGTTTTTTGTATATATTTTTTTATACATATTTACATTATTTAATGTGTATCTTGCATATATATTTCATACAAATTTATTATCTATTATTTATTTTCATACAAATACACATTCTTTTCATGATATTTTGTTTATCCATTTTGACAAGAATTTACATTACTTAATGTGTATTTTGTTTATATATTTTTATACGTATTTACATAATTTCATGTGTATTTTGTATATATATTTCTATAGAAATCTACGTTATTTTATGTGTATTCGTATATATATTTTGAAACAAATTTACATTGTTTTATATGTATTTTTGAATATCTCTTTCAATACAAATTTACCTTACTGTATATGCATTTTGTATATTTATTTCAATACAAATTTAAATATTTTATGTGTATTTTGGTATATATATTTTTAAAATAAATGCGCTATTTTATGGGAATTTTGCATCTTTCTTTTCATACAAATTTACATTATTTTGTTGATATTCTCTGTATTTATTTTGATACGATTTTACATTATTCTATTTCTTTTTTGTATATATTTTTTTTTATACACATTTACATTATTTAATGTGTATCTTGCATATATATTTTATACAAATTTACGTTATTTAAGTGTATTTGTTTATATATTTTCATTTAAATTTACATTATTTTATGTGTATTTTGTATATGTATTTCAATACAAATTTACCTAATTTTATGTATTTTGTATATTTCTTTTCATACAAATTTTAATTATTTTTGTGCATTTTTGTGTATAGTTTTATACAAATTTAGGTTATTTTATGTACGCATTTACATTATTTAATGTGTGTTTTGTATATATATTTTTATGCAAATTTACTTTATTTTATGTGCATTTATGTAAGTTTGTACTGAAATAGATATTCAAAATACATATAAAACAATGTAAATTTGTCTCAAAATATATATACGAATACACATAAAATAACATTGATTTCTATAAAAATATATACAAAATACACATAAAATGAAGTAAATACGTATAAAAAAATGAATACAAAATACCCATAAAATAATGTAAAATCGTATCAAAATAAATAAACTAAATACTAATAAAAGAATGTGAATTTGTATAAATATAAATATACAAAATACACATAAAATATCGTAAATTTGTATAAACTATATACAAAAATACACAGAAGTAATTAAAGTTGAAGGAAAATAGATATATAAAATACAGCTAAAATAAACTAAATTTGAATTGAAATATATATACAAAATACATAAAATAATGTAAATTTATATCAAAATATTTATACAAATACATATAATAACGTAGATTTGTTTAAACAAAATACACATTAAGTATATATATATCTTATACAAATTTACGTTAATATAAGTGTATTTGTTTATATATTTTCATTCAAATTTATATTATTTTATGTGTATTTTGTATATGTATTTCAATATATATTTACCTAATTGTATATGCATTTTGTATATTTATTTCAATACAAATTTTATTTATTTTGTGTATTTTTATATATAGTTTTATACAAATGTACGTTATTTTATAGAATTTTGTATATGTATTTTCATACAAATACATTCTTTTATTGATATTTTCCTTATTTATATTGACAGGATTTACATTATTTAATGTCTTTTTGTATATACATTTTATACACATTTACATTATTTAATGTGTATCTTGTATATATATTCTATACAAATTTACGTTATTTTATGTGTATTTGTTATATATTTTCATTCAAATTCTACATTATTTTATATGTATTTTGCATATATATTTCAATACAAATTTGCCTTATTTTATGTTTATTTTATATCTATTTTCATTCAAATTTAAATCATTTTATGTGTATATATTTATTTGTATTTACGTTATTTTATGTAT
Source organism: Eriocheir sinensis (assembly GCF_024679095.1). Classification (NCBI taxonomy): domain Eukaryota; kingdom Metazoa; phylum Arthropoda; class Malacostraca; order Decapoda; family Varunidae; genus Eriocheir; species Eriocheir sinensis. The sequence continues at coordinate 787,003 of NW_026110308.1, read as the reverse complement.
TTTATATATATTTTCATTCAAAATTACATATATCGTTATTTTGTTTCATTTATATATATAATAATTTACATTATTTCATGTGTATTTTCTATAAATATATATATATATATATATATATATATATATATATATATATATATATATATATATATATATATATATATATATATATATATATATATATATATATATATATATATATATATATATATATATATATATATATATATATATATATATATATATATATATATATATATATATATATATATATATATATATATATAAAATATACATAAAATCTTTTATTGGAATTTTGTTTATTTGTTTTGATAACAATTTACATTATTTTATGTGTATTTTGTAAATATATTTAAACAAATACACATTCTTTTATCAGAAATTTGTTTATTGATTTTGATACAATTTTCATTATTTTATGTGTATTTGTATATATATTTTTATAATTATTTAATTCATTTTATGTTTAATTTTTATATATATATTTTTATAGAAATATAATTTATTTTATGTTTATTAATATATATATTTTTAAACAAATTTAAATTTTTTTATTTGTATTTGCGCATATCTATTTCAATACAAATTTACTTTATTGTGTGTGCATTTTGTATATTTATTTAATACAAATTCAAATATTTTATGTGTGTTTTTGTATATTTATTTTATACAAATATGCGTTATTATTAGGGTATTTTGCATCTTTATTTTCATACAAATTTACATTATTTTATTGATATTCTTTTTATTTATTTTGATAGGATTTTACATTATGTATGTGTATTTTGTATATATATTTTTATACATATTTACATAATTTAATGTATATTTTTGTAAATATATTTTATGCAAATTTACGTTATCTTATGTGTATTTGTTTATATATTTTCATAGAAATCTACATAATTTAATGTATATTTTGTATATGTATTTCAATACAAATTTGTCTAATATAATGTTTATTTTGCATATCTATTTTCAAACAAATTTAAATTATTTTTGTGTATTTTTGTATATATTTTTATACAAATTTTAGTTATTTTATTTGTATTTTGTATATATATTTTCTACATATATACATTCTATTAGAGGAAATTTTGTTTATTTATTTTGATACAAATTTAGATTATTTTATGTGTATTTTGTATATATGTTTTCTACGTATTTACATTATTTTATGTGTATTTTGATATATATTTTCATATAAATTTACGTTATTTTATTGTGTGTATTCGTATATATTTTGATACAAATTTACTTTATTTTATGTGTTTTTGCATATCTATTTCAATAAAATCTACCTTATTGTATGTATTATTTTGTATATTTATTTTAATACAAATTTAATTATTTCATATGTATTTTTATTTATTTTTTTTAAATATGAGTTATTTTATGGGTATATTGCATCTTTAATTTTATAAATTTTTACATTATGTGTATATTTGTATTTGTATTTAGGTTATTTTATTTGTATTTTGTATATATATTTTCATCCAAATTTACATTATTTTATGTATTTGAATATATATTTCGATACAAATTTAGATTATTTCATGCATTTTTATATTTATTTCAATACAAATTTACATTATTTAATGTGTGTTTTGTATATATATTTTGATGCAATTTACTTTATTTATGCATTTTGTATATATTTTTAAACAATTTTACGTTATTTTATATGTATTTTGTATATTTATATTCATACAAATACACATTATATTATTGGTATTTTGTTTATTTATTTTGATACAATTTACATGAATATATGTGTATTTTGTACACTTTTTTTTATACGTATTTACATTATTTTATGTGTATTTTGTATATATTTTATACAAATTTACGTTATTTTATGTGTACTTGTACATATATTTTGATACAAATTTACATTGATTTATATGTATTTTGCATATATATTTCAATACATATTTATATTGTATATATTTTGTATATATATTGTAATATATATATATATATTTTATATATATTTATATATATATTTTCATAAAAATGCGTTGTTTTATGGTATTTTGCATCTTTATTTTCATACAATTTTACATTATTTTTTTTATATTCTGTGTTTTTATTTTTATTCTTTTTTACATTATTATATTTGTCTTTGTATATATTTTATACATATTTACATTATTTAATATATATATATATATATATATATATATATATATATATATATATATATATATATATATATATATATATATATATATATATATATATATATTTATATACGTTTTTTATATGTATTTGTTTATATATATTCAAATTTACATTATTTTATGTATTTTGTATATGTATTTCAATACAAATTTAACTATTTTTGTGTATTTTGGTATATATATTTTATAAAAATTTACGCTATTTATGTGTATTTTGTATATTTCTTTTATACAAATTTACATTATTTTATTGATATTCTGTGTATTTATATTGATAAATTTACATTATTCTATTTCTTTTTTGTATATATTTTTTATACACATTTACATTATTTAATGTGTATCTTGAACAATCTTCTATACAAATACGTTATTTTAAAAAATTATAAATCTTTTATATATTTTATACAAATTTACATTATTTTAAGTGTATTTGTATAAATATTTCATACAAATTTACATTATTTTACGTGTATTTTGTATATTTATTTCAATACAAATTTAAGTATTTTTGTGTATTTTGTATATTTATTTTCATACAAATTTAAAATATTTTTGTATTTTTGTATATACTTTTATAACAATTTACGTTATTTTATGTGTATTTTGTATATTTATATTTAAACAAATACACATTCTTTTATTAGTATTTTGTTTATTTATTTCGATACGAGTTTACATTTTTATATGTGTAGTTTGTACACATTTTTTTATACGTATTTACTTCATTTTATGTGTATTTTGTATATATATCTTTATAGAAATATGCGTTATTTTATGTGTATTCGTATACATATTTTGAAACAAATTTACTTTGTTTTATATGTATTTTGCACATCTATTTCAATACAAATTTACCTTATTGTGTGTGCATTTCGTATATTTATTTTAATACAAATTCAAATATTTTATGTGTGTTTTGGTATATATATTTTTATAAAAAATGCGCTATTTTTGGTGTATTTTGCATCTTAATTTTCATACAAATTTACATTATTTTAATAATATTCTGTTTATTTATTTTGATACGATTTTACATTATTGAATGTGATTTTATATATATATTTAATACAAATTTACGTTAATTTAAGTGTATTTGTATATATATTTTAATTCAAATTTACACTATTTGATGTGTATTTTGTAAATGTATTTAAATACATTGTTTATATATTTTCATACAGAATTACATTATTTGTTTGAGTGTTTTGTATATGTATTTCAATCCAAATTTGCCTAATTTAATGTGTATTTTGCCTATCTATTTTCAAACAAATTTAAACTATTTTTGCGTATTTTTGTATAAATTTTTATACAAATTTTAGTTATTTTATTTGTATTTTGTATATATATTTTCCTACATATATACATTCTATTATTGCAATTTTGTTTATTTATTTTGATACAAATTTAGATTACTTTATGTGTATTTTGTATATATATGTTTCTACGTATTTACATTATTTTATGTGTATTTTGGATATATATTTTCATATAAATTTACGTTATTTTATTGTGTGCTCTCGTATATATTTTGATACAAATTTTATACAAGTTCATGTTATTTTATGTGTATTTGAATACATATTTTCATACAAATTTAAATTATTTTATGTGTATTTTTACATATATTTCATTACATATTTACCTTATTTTATGTTTGTTTCATATATTCATTTCATGCAATTTTAAATTATTTTATGTGTATATTTGTATTTGTATTTAGGTTATTTTATTTGTATTTTCTATATACATTTTCATCCAAAACTACATTATTTTATTGGTATTTTGTTAATTTAATTCGATACGAATTTAGATTATTTCAAAGGCATTTTTTATACATTTTTTTATACGCATTTACATTATTTAATGTGTGTTTTGTATATATATTTTGATGCAAATTTACTTTATTTGATGTGCATTTTTGTACATATATTTTTAAAGAAATTAGCGTTATTTTATATGTATTTTGTATATGTTTTCTCATAGAAATTTACATTATATTATTAATTTGTTTATTTATTTTGATACAAATTTACATGAATATATGTGTATTTTGTATATTTTTTAATACGTATTTACATTATTTAATGTGTATTTTGTTTATGTGTTTTATACAAATTTACGTTATTATATGCATTTTTATAAATATTTTGATACAAATTTACATTATTTGATGTATTTTGTATATATATATATATATATATATATATATATATATATATATATATATATATATATATATATATATATATATATATATATATATATATATATATATATATATATATATATATATATATATATATATATATATATTTATATATATATATATATATATATATATATATATATATATATATATATATATATATTTATATATATATATATATATATATTTATATATAAATATATATATATATATATATATATATATATATTAATATATATATATATATATATATATATATATATATATATTTATGTATATATATTTTTAAAAATAGTTTATTTTATTGGTATTTTGTATATTTATTTTCTTACAAATATACATTATTTTATGTATTTTGTGTATTATTTTTATACAAATTTACATTATTTTATGTGTATTTTGTATATATATTTTATACAAATCTACGTTATTTTATGTTATTATATATGTTTATTTAATAAAATTTACATTATTTTATATGTATTTTGCATATGTATTTATAACAAATTTACCTTGTTATATGTGTATTTTGTATATTTATTTTTATACTATTTAAATTATTTTTTATGTTTTTTTGTATATATTTTTGAAACAAATTTTCATTATTTATGTATATTTTGTATGTGCATTTTATATGTATTTTGGTATATATATTTAAAAAAATGCGTTATTTAATGGATATTTTGCTCCTTTATTTTCATACAAATTTACATTATTTTATTAATATTCTGTGTATTTATTTTGTTACGATTTTACATTATTCTATTTGGGTTTTGTATATATTTTTTTTATACATATTTACATTACTTAATGTGTATTTTGTATATATATTTCATACAAATTTACGTTTAAGTGTATTTGTTTATATATTTTCATTCAAATTTACATTATTTTATGCGTATTTTGTAAATGTATTTCAATACAAATTTACCTAATTTTATGTGTATTTTGTATACTTATTTTCAAACAAATTTAAATTATTTTTGTGTATTTTTGTATATAGTTTTATACAAATTTACGTTATTTTATGTGTATATTGTATATCTATTTTCATACAAATACACATTCTTTTATTGATATTTTGTTTATTTATTTTGACACGAATTTACATTATTTAATGTCTATTTTGTATATATATTTTTATACGTATTTACAGCATCTCAAGTATATTTTGTATATATATTTCTATAGAAATCTGCGTTATTTTATGTGTATTCGTATATATATTTTGAAAGAGATTTACATTGTTTTATGTGTATTTCGCATATTTTTTTAATAAAAATTTACCTTATTGTATGTGCATTTTGTATATTAATTTTACTACAAATTTAATTATTGAATGTGTATTTATGTATATGTATTTTTATAAAACTATGCTTTATTTTATTGGTATTTTGCATCTTTATTTTCATACAAATTTACATTATTTTATTGATATTTTGTGTATTTATTTTGATACGATTTTACATTATTTTCTATGTGTATTTTGAATATATATTTAATACAAATGTACTTTATTTTATGTGTATTTGTTTTCATTTCATACAAATTTTCATTATTTTATGTGTATTTTGTACATGTACAAATTTGTACAAATTTAACAAATTATATGTGTATTTTGTATATCAATTTTCATAAAAATTGAAATTTTTTTTTTTTTTTTGTATATATTTTTATACAAATTTTCGTTATTTTATGTGTATTTTGTATATTTATTTTCCTACAAATATACGTTCTTTTATCGGAATTTTGTTTGTTTATTTTGATACGAATTTACATTATTTTAGGTGTATTTAGTATATATATTTTTATACTATTTACATCATTTTATATGTATTTTGTATGTATATATTCATAGAAATTTACTCTATTTTATGTGTATTCGTATATATATTTTGATACAAATTTACATTATTGATGTGTATTTTGCATATGTATTTCAATACAAATTTACTTTATTGTATATGAATTTTGTATATTTATTTCAATACAGATTTAATTATTTCATGTGTATTTTTGTATATATATTTTTATGCATATATGCGTTATTATATGGGTATTTTGCATCTTTATTTTCATACAAATTTAAATTATTTTATTGATATTCTGTTTATTTATTTTGATACGATTTAACATTATTCTATGTGTATTTTGTATATATATTTTTATACATATTTACATTATTTAATGTATATTTTGTATATATATTTTATCCAAATTTACGTTATTTTATGTGTATTTGTTTATATATTTTCATACAAATTTACATTATTTTATGTGTATTTTGTATATGTATTTCAATACAAATTTGCCTAACTTTATGTGTATTTTGCATATCTATTTTCAAACAAATTTAAATTATTTTTGTGTATTTTTGTATTTATTTTTATACAAATTTTAGTTATTTTATTTGTATTTTGTATATATATTTTCCAAGAAATATACAATCTTTTATTATAATTTTGTTTATTTATTTTGATACGAGTTTACATTATTTTATGTGTATTTTGTATATATATTTTTCTACGTATTTACATATATATATATTTTAATAAAAATTTACATTATTTTATTGTGTGTATTCCTATTTATTTTGATACAAATTTTATACAAATTCATGTTATTTTATGTGTATTTGTATATATATTTTCATACAAATTTATATTATTTTACGTGTATTTTTACATATTTTTCATTACAAATTTACCTTATTTTATGATTATTTTGTATATTTATTTCATTCAATTTTAAATTATTTTATGTGTATATTTGTATTTGTATTTACGTAATTTTCTGTGTATTTTCTATATATATTTTCATCCAAAATTACATTATTTTATTGGTATTTTCTTTATTTAACTCGATACGAATTTAGATTATTTCATAGGTATTTTGTGTAAATATGTTTATACTCATTTACATTATGTAATGTGTGTTTTGTTTATATTTTTTAATGCAAATTTATTTTATGTGCATTTTTGTACATATATTTTTATAGAAATTTATTTATTTTATGTGTATTTTGTATATGTTTTCTCATAAAAATTTACATTATTTTATTGGTATTTTGTTGATTTATTTTGATACGAATTACATGATTATATGTGTATTTTGTATATATTTTTTTATACGTAATTACATTATTTAATGTGTATTTTGTTTATATATTTTTATATAAAATTTACGTAATTATATGTGTATTTGTAAAAATATTTTGATACAAATTTACTTTATTTTATGTATTTTGTACATATATTTCAATTCAAATTAAGCTTATTTTGTGTGTATTTTGTATATCTATTTTCATACAAATTTAATTACTTTTGTGTATCTTTGTATATTGTTTTATATAAATTTACCTTATTTTATGTGCATTTTGTATATTTATATTTATACAAATACACATAAAATAAAGTAAATTTCCATAAAAATAAATATACAAAACACACATTAAATAATGTAAATGCGTATAAAAATATGTATACAAAATGCCTTTGAAGTAATCTAAATTCGTATCGAATTAAATTAACAAAATACCAATAAAATAATGTTTTTTTTTAAGAAAATATATACAAAAAATACACATAAAATAACCTAAATAGAAATACATATATACACATAAAATAATTTAAAATTGAAGGAAGTAAATATTCAAAATAAACATAAAATAACGTAAATTTGTATGAAACTATATAAACAAATACACATAAGATAACGTAAATTTCCATAAAATATATGTACAAAATATACATTAAATAATGTAAATATGTCTAGAAATATGTATACAAAATACACAGAATAACGTAAAATCGTATCAAAATAAATAAACAGACTATCAATAAAATAATGTAAATTTGTATGAAAATAAAGATGCAAAATACCCATATAATAACGCATATTTGTTTAAAAATATATATACAAAAATACACATAAAATAATTAAATTTCTATCAAAATAAATATACAAAAGGCACATACAATAAAGAAAATTTGTATTGAAATAGATATGCGAAATACACATAAATAATGTAAATTTGTATCAAAATATATATACGAATGCACATAAAATAGAGTAAATTTCTATGAAAATATATATAAAAAATACATATAAAATTATGTGAATAAGTATAATATATATATATATATATATATATATATATATATATATATATATATATATATATATATATATATATATATATATATATATATATATATATATATATATATATATATATATATATATATATATTAAATACACCTAAAATAATGAAAATTCGTATCAAAATCAATAAACAAAATTCCGATAAAAGAACGTACAAATTTACATTATTTTATGTGTATTTTTTACATGTATTTAAATACAAATTTAACTAATTATATGTGTATTTTGTATATCTATTTTCATACAAATTGAAATTTATTTATTTGTTTTTTTGTATATATTTTTATTCAAATTTTCGTAATTTTATGTGTATTTTGTATATTTATTTTCCTACAAATATACGTTCTTTTATCGGAATTTTGTTTATTTATTTTGATACGAATTTTCATTTTTTTAGGTGTATTTGATATATGTATTTTTATACTTATTTATATAATTTTATATGTATTTTGAATATCTATTTTCATAGAAATTTACTCTATATGTATATACAAAAAAACACAAAAATAATTTAAATTTGTATGAAAATAAATATACAAAATACACATAAAATTAGGTAAATTTGTATTTAAATACATATACATAATACACTTAAAATAATGTAAATTTGAATGAAATTATATAAACAAATACACTTAAAATAACGTTAATTTGTATAAAATATATATAAAAATACACATTAAATAATGAAAATATGTATAAAAAATTATATACAAAACACAAATAGTATAATATAAAATCGTATCAAAATATATACACAGAATATTAATAAAATAATGTACATTTGTATGAAAACTAAGATGCAAAATACCTATAAAATAACGCATTTTTTATAAAATTATATATACCAAAATACACATAAAATATTTGAATTTGTATTAAAATGAATATCCAAAGTGCACATACAAGAAGGTAAATTTGTGAAATAGATATGCAAAAAACATATAAAACAATATAAATTTGTTTCAAAATATATACGAATACACATAAAATAACGTAGATTTCTATAAATATATATATATATATATATATATATATATATATATATATATATATATATATATATATATATATATATATATATATATACAAAATACAAATAAAATTAAGTAAATACGAATCAAAAATGTATACAAAATACACATAAAATAATGTAAACTCGTATAAATATAAATAAACAAAATACCAATAAGAGAATGTGTATTTGTATAAATATAAATATACAAAATGCACATAAAATAACGTAAATTGGTATAAAACTATATACAAAAATACACAGAAGTAATTAAATTTGTATGAAAATAGATATACAAAATACACACAAAATAAGCTAAATTTGAATTGAAATATATATACAAAATACATAAAATAAAGTAAATTCGTCTCAAAATATTTTTAACAAATACACATATAATAACGTAAATTTGTAAAAAAAATATATAAACAAAATACACATTAAGTATTGTAAATACCTATAAAAAAAATATTTACAAAACACAAATAATCAAGTCATTCGTATCAAAATAAATAAACAAAAAACTAATTAAATAATATAAATTTGTATGAGAAAACACATACAAAATACACATAAAATAACGTTTTAAGTTTCTATAAATATATATGTACAAAAATGCACATAAAATTAGTTTGCATAAAAAAATATATACAAAACACACATTAGATAATGTAAATGAGTATAAAAATATGTATACAAAATACCTATGAAATAATCTAAACTCGTATCGAGTTAAATTAAGAAAATAACAATAAAAAAATGTAATTTTGGATGAAAATATATATAGAAAACACACATAAAATAACCTAAATACAAATACAAATATACACATTAAATAATTTAAAATTGAATGAAATAAATATACAAAATAAACATAAAATAAGGTAAATTTGTAATAAAATATATGTAAGAATACACATGAAATAATATAAATTTGTATGAAAATATATATACAAATACACATAAAATAACATAAATTTGTATAAAATTTGTTTCAAAATATACACGAATACACACAATAAAATAACGTAAATTTTTATGATAATGTATATATAAAATACACATAAAATAATTTAAATACGTAGAAAAATATATATACAAAATACACATAAAATAATTTAAACTAGTATAAAATTAAATACACAAAATTCCAATAAAAGAATGTATATTTGTAGGAAAATATATATACAAAAAACAAATAAAATAACTAAAATTTGTATAAAAATATATACAAAAATACACAAAAATAGTTTAAATTTGTTTGAAAATAGATATGCAAAATACACATAAAGTTAGGCAAATTTGTATTGAAATACATATACAAAACTCATATAAAATAATGTAAATTTGTATGAAAATATATAAACAAATACATATAAAATAACGTAAATTTGGATAAAATATAATTATATTCAAAATATACATTAAATATTTTAAATATGTATAAAACTATATTAGTATATTATATATATTTTTATTGATATTTGCGTTAATTATGTGTATTTTGTATATGTTTTCTCACAGAAATTTACATTATTTTATTGGTATTTTGTCTATTTATTTTGATACGAATTACATGATTATTTGTGTATTTTGTACAATTTTTTTATACATATTTACATTATTTAATATGTATTTTGTTTATATATTTTTATACAAATTTATGTTATTATATGTGTATTTGTATAAGTATTTTGATAAATTTACATTATTTTATGTATTTTGTATATATATTTCAATTCAAATTTAGCTTATTTTATGTGTATTTTGTATATCTACTTATTTTAATACAAAATCAAATATTTTATATTTTTTCATATATATATCTTTATAAAAAATGCGTTATTTTATGGGTATTTTGCATATTAATTTTCATACAAATTTACATTATTTGATTAATATTTTCTGTATTTATTTTGATACGATTTTACATTATTTTATTTGTGTTTTGTATATATTTTTTTATACATATTTACATTATTTAATGTGTTTTTTGTATATATATTTGATACAAATTTACATTATTTTAAGTCTAGATGTTTATATATTTTCATTCAAATTTACATTATTTTATGTGTATTTTGTATATGTATTTCAATACAAATTTACCTAATTTTACATGTTTTTTGTATATTTATTTTCATACAAGTTTAAATTATTTTTGTGTATTTTTGTATATAGTTTTGTACAAATTTAGGTTATTTTATGTGTATTTTGTATATCTATTTTCATACAAATACACATTCTTTTCATGATATTTTGTTTATTTATTTTGACACGAATTAACATTATTTAATGTGTATTTTGTATATATATTTTTATACGTATTTACATTATTTCAAGTGTATTTTGTATATATATTTCTATAGAAATCTACTTTATTTTATGTGTATTCGCATATATATTTTGAAACAAATTTACATTGTTTTATGTGTATTTTGCATATATTTTCAATACAAATTTACCTTATTGTATGTGCATTTTGTATATTAATTTTAATACAAATTTGATTAATCTATGTGTATTTTTGTATATGTATTTTTATAAAAATATGCTTTATTTTATGGGTATTTTGCATCTTTATTTTCATAAAAATGTACATTATTTTATTGATATTCTGTGTATTTATTTTGATATGATTTTACATTATTCTATGTGTATTTTCTATATATATTTTATATAAAATGTATTTGTTTTCATTTCATACAAATCTACATTATTTTATGTGTTTTTTGTACATGTATTTAAATACAAATTTAACTAGTTATATGTGTATTTTGTATATCTATTTTGTATGTATATTTTCATAGAAATTTACTCTATTTTATGAGTATTCGTATATATATTTTGATACAAATTTACATTATTGATGTGTATTTTGCATATCTATTTCAATACAAATTTACTTTATTGTACGTGCATTTTGTATATTTATTTTAATACAAATTTAATTGTTTTATATGTATTTTTGTTTATATATTTTTATGCAAATATGCGTTATTATATTGATATTTTGCATCTTTATTTTCATACAAATTTACATTATTTTATTGATATTCTCTTTATTTATTTTGATTCGATTTAACATTATTCTATGTGTATTTTGTATATATACTTTTTTATACATATTTACATTATTTAACGTTCATTTTGTATATATATTTTATCCAAATTTACATTATTTTATGTGTATTAATTTATATATTTTCATACAAATTTACATTATTTTATGTGTTTTTTGTATATATATTTTTCTACGTATTTAAATTATTTTATGTGTATTTTGTATATACATTTTCATAAAAAAAACTCCGTTATTTTATTGTGTGTATAAGTATATATTTTGATACAAATTTTATACAAATTCATATTATTTAATGTGTATTTGTATATATATTTTCATACAAATTTATATTATTTTATGTGTATTTTTTCATATATTTCATTACAAATTTACCTTATTTTATGTTTATTTTGTATATTTATCTCATTCAATTTTAAATTATTTTATGTGTATATCTGTATTTCTATTTAGGATATTTTATGTGTATTTTGTATATATATTTTCATCCAAAATTACAATATTTTATTGGTATTTTCTTAATTTAATTCGATACGAATTTAGATTATTTAATAGGTATTTTGCATACATATTTTTATACTCATTTTCATTATCTAATGTGTGTTTTGTATATATGTTTTTATGCAAATTTATTTTATGTTCATTTTTGTACATATATTTTTATAGAAATTTGCGTTATTTTATGTATATAGTTTTATATAAATTTACGTTATTTTATGTGCATTTTGTATATTTATATTTATACAAATACACATTCTTTTGTTGGTATATTGTTTATTTACATTTATACGAATTTACATTATTTTATGTGTATTTTGTATACATTTTTTTATACGTATTAACTTAATTTGATGTGTATTTTGTATATGTATTTTTTATAGAAATCTACGTTATTTTATGTGTATTCGTATATATATTTTGAAACAAATTTACATTATTTGATATGTATTTTGCATATCTATTTCAATACAAATTTACCTTATTGTATGTGCATTTTGTATATTTATTTGAATACAAATTCAAATATTTTATGTGTATTTTGGTATCAATAATTTTATAAAAAATGCGTTATTTTATAAGTATTTTGCATCTTAATTTTCATACAAATTTACATTATTTTATTAATATTCTGTGTATATATTTTGATACGATTTTACATTATTCTATTTGTGTTTTGTATATATTTTTTTATACATATTTACATTATTTAATGTGTATTTTGTATATATATTTCATACAAATTTACGTTATTATATGTGTATTTGTTTATATATTTTCTTTCAAATTTACATTATTTTTTGTGTATTTTGTATATGTATTTCAATACAAATTAACCTAATTTTATGTGTATTTTGTATATTTCTTTTCATACAAATTTAAATTAAATTAATATATATTTGAATGAAAATAAATTTACAAAATACACATATCATAACTAAAATTTGTATTAAAATATATACAAAAATACATAGAAATAATTTGAGTTTGTATGAAAATAGTATACAAAATACACATAAAACTAGGGAAATTTCTTTTGAAATGTATATACAAAATAGCCATAAAATATTGTAAATTTGTGTCAAAATATATAAACAAATACACATAAAATAACGTAAATTTGAATGAAAAATATATACAAAATACACATAGAATAATGTCAATTCGTATCAAAATGAATGAGCAGAATATCAATAAAATAATGTAAATTTGTATGAAAATAAAGATGCAAAATACCCATAAAATAAAGCATATGTTTATAAAAATACTGATACAAAAATACACATCGAATAATTAAATTTGTATTAAAATTAATATACAAAAAACGTATATAATAAGGTAAATTTGTATTGAAAAAATATACAACATACAAGTTTACTCATACAAATTTATATTATTTTATTAGTATTTTGTTTATTTATTTTGATACGAATTACATGATTATATGTGTTTTTTGTACATATTTTTTTACATGTATTTACATTATTTAATGTATTTTGTTTATATATTTTCATACAAATTTACGTTATTATATGTGTATTTGTATAAATATTTTGATACAAATTTACTTTATTTCATGTATTTTGTATATATATTTCAATTGAAATATATATAGTTTTATTCAAATTTACGTTATTTTATGTGTATTTTGTATATTTATATTTATACAAATACACATTCTTTTATTGGTATTTTGTTTATTTATTTTGATACGAGTTTACATTATTTTATGTGTATTTTGTATACATTTTTTTATACGTATTTACTTCATTTTATGTGTATTTTGTATATATATTTTTATACAAATCTACGTTATTTTATGTGTATTTGTATATATATTTTGAAACAAATTTACATTGTTTAATATGTATTTTGCATATCTATTTCAATACAGATTTACCTTCTTGTATGTGTATTTTCTATATTTATTTTAATACAAATAAATTTTTTTATGTGTAGTTTGGTATATATATTTAAAAAAAAATGTGTTATTTTATGGGTATTTTGCTTCTTTATTTTCATACAAATTTACATTGTTTTATTAATATTCTGTGTATTTATTTTGATACGATTTTACATTATTCTATTTGTGTTTTGAATATATTTTTTTTATACAAATTTAAATTATTTTAAGTGTATTTGTTTATGTATTTTCATTCAAATTTACATTATTTTATGTGTATTTTGTATATGTATTTCAATACAAATTTACCTAATTTTATGTTTATTTTGTATATTTATTTTCATACAAATTTAAATTATTTTTGTGTATTTTTGTATATAGTTTTATACAAATTTAAGTTATCTTATGTGTATTTTGTATATTTATTTTCATACAAATACACATTCTTTTATTGATATTTTGTTTATTTATTTTGACGCGAATTTGCATTATTTAATGTGTATTTTGAATATATATATTTATACGTATTTACATCCTTTCATGTGTATTTTGTATATTTATAAAAAATGCGTTATTTTATGGGTATTTTGCATCTTTATTTTCATACAAATTTAAATTATTTTATTTACATTCTGTGTATTTATTATGATACGATTTTACATTATTCTATTTGTGTTTTGTATATATATTTTTTATACATATTTACATTATTTAATGAGTATTTTGTATATGTATTTCTATACAAATTTACCTAATTTTATGTGTATTTTGTATAATTATGTTCATACAAATTTAATTTATTTTTGTGTATTTTTATATAGTTTTATACAAATTTACGTTATTTTATGTGTATTTTGTATATGTATCTTCATACAAATACACATTCTTTTATTGATATTTTCCTTATTTATTTTGACTCGAATTTACATTATTTAATGTGTATTTTGTATATATATATTTATACGTATTTACATCATTTCATGTGTATTTTGTATATATATTTCTATAGAAATCTACGTTATTTTATGTGTATTCGTATATATATTTTGAAACAAATCTACATTATTTTATGTGTATTTTGTATATATATTTCATTACAAATTTGCCTTATTTTATATTTATTTTTATATCTATTTTCATTCAAATTCAAATCATTTTATGTGTATATATTTATTTGTGTTTACGTTATTTTATGTGTATTTTCTATATATATTTTCATTCAAAATTACATTATTTTATCGTTATTTTATTCATTTATTTCGATACGAATTTAGATTATTTTATGTGTATTTTCTATACATATACTATATATATATATATATATATATATATATATATATATATATATATATATATATATATATATATATATATATATATATATATATATATATATATATATATATATATATATATATATATATATATATATATATATATATATATATATATATATATATATATATATATATATATATATATATATATATATATATATATATATATATATATATATATATATATTATTCTTTTATTGGAATTTTGTTTTTTTCATTTTGATACGAATTTACATTATTTTATGTGTATTTTGTATATATATTTTTCTACGTATTTACATTATTTTATGTGTATTTTGTTTATATATTTTCATAAAAATTTACGTTATTTTATTGTGTGTATTCGTATCTATTTTGATACAAATTTACATTATTTTATGTGTATTTTGCATATCTATTTCAATACAAATTTACCTTATAGTATGTGTATTTTGTATATTTATTTCAATACAAATTTAATTATTTTATGTGTATTTTCGTTTATATTTTTTTTAAATATGAGTTATTTTATGTGTATTTTGTGTATCTATTTTCATACAAATTTAATTACTTTCGTGTATTTTTTTATATACTTTTATATCAATTTACGTTATTTTATGTGTATTTTGTATATTTATATTTATACAAATACACATTCTTTTATTTTTATTTTTTTTATTTCGATACGAGTTTACATTATTTTATGTGTATTCGTATATATATTTTGAAACAAATTTACATTGTTTTATATGTATTTTTGAATATATCTTTCAATACAAATTTACCTTACTGTATATGCATTTCGTATATTTATTTCAATACAAATTTAAATATTTTATGTGTATTTTGGTATATATATTTTTTATAAAAAATTCGATATTTTTGGGAATTTTGCATCTTTATTTTCATACAAATTTACATTATTTTATTGATATTCTGTGTATTTATTTTGACACGATTTTACATAATTCTATTTGTTTTTTGTATATATTTTTTTATACACATTTACATTATTTAATGTGTATCTTGCATATATATTTTATACAAATTTACGTTATTTTAAGTGTGTTTGTTTATATATTTTCATTCAAATTTACATTATTTGATGTGTATTTTGTATATGTATTTCAATACAAATTTACCTAATTTTACGTGTATTTTGTATATTTCTTTTCATACAAATTTAAATTATTTTTGTGTATTTTTGTATATAGTTTTATACAAATTTAGGTTATTTTATGTACTCATTTACATTATTTAATGTGTCTTTTGTGTATATATTTTTTTGCAAATTTACTTTTTCTTATGTGCATTTTTGTACATATATTTTTATAGAAATTTGCGTTTTTTGTATATGTTTTCTCATACAAATTTACATTATTTTATTGTTATTTTGTTTATTTATTTTGATACGAATTACATGAGTATATATGTATTTTGTACATATTTTTTATACGTATTTACATTACTTTATGTGTATTTTGTTTATATATTTTTAAACAAATCTACGTTATTATATGTATTTGTATAAATATTTTGATATAAATTTACATTATTTGATGTATTTTGTATATATATTTCAATTCAAATTTAGTTTATTTTAGCTGTATTTTATATATCTATTTTCCTACAACTTTAAATACTTCTGTGTATTTTTGTATATAGTTTTATACAAATTTACGATATTTTATGTGTATTTTGTATATTTATATTTATACAAATTCACATTCTTTTATTGGTATTTTGTTTATTTACTTTGATACGATTTTACATTATTTTATGTGTATTTTGTATTCATTTTTTTATACGTATTTACCTCATTTTATGTGTATTTTATATATATTTTTATAGAAATCAACGTTATTTTATGTGTATTCGTATATATATTTTGAAACAAATTTACATTGTTTTATATGTATTTTGCATATCTATTTCAATAGAAACTTACAAAAATGCACATAAAATAAAGTAAATTTGCATAAAAATATATATACAAAACACACATTAAATAATGTGCATAAAATGTACATAATATAACCTAAATTTGTATAAATATACAAAATACACAAAAATAAATTTGTATGAAAAGAAATATACAAAATACGCATAAATTAGGTAAATTTGTATTGAAATACATATACAAAATACACATAAAATAATGTAAATTTGAATGAAAATATATAATACACTTAAATAACGTAAATTTGTATAAAATATATATAAAGATATTAAATATATAAAAAGAATATATATACAGAAATAGAATAATGTAAAATCGTATCAAAATAAATAGAGAATATCAACAAAATAATGTAAATTTGTATGAAAGAAAGATGCAAAATTCCATAAAATAGCGCATTTATTTTAAAAATTTATATACAAAATACACATAAAATTTTTAAATTTATTGAAATAAATATAAAAATATATACAATAAGGTAAATTTGTATTGAAAGAGATATTCAAAATACATATTAAACAATATAAATTTGTTTCAAAATATATATACGAATACACATAAAATAACGTAGATTTCTATAAAATATATACAAAATACACATAAAATTATGTAAATGTATAAAAATATATACAAAATACATATTAAGTAATGTAACTTATTGAAAGAGATATGCAAATACATATAAAATAATGTATAAATTTGTAAAAAAATACAAATAATAAAATTTCTATAAAATATATATACAAAATACATATAAATAATGTATTTGAATAAATATAATGTACAAAATACACATACAAATAAACATAAATAAGGTAAATTTGTAATGAAATATATAAAAATACACATAAAATAATGTATAATTTAAAATATATACAAATACATATAAAATACCATGAATTTGTATAAATTATATAAAAATAAAATGTAAATGCGTATAAAAATATATATACAAAGTACATATAAAATAATACAAATTTAATTATTCTATGTATATTTTTGTATATGTATTTTAAAAAAAAAAAGCTTTATTTTATGAGTATTTTGCATCTTTATTTTCATACAAATTTACATTATTTTATTGATATTCTGTGTATTTATTTTGATACGATTTTACATTATTCTAAGTATATTTTGTATATAAATTTTATACAAATGAACGTTATTTTATGTGAATTTGTTTTCATTTCATACAAATTTACATTATTTTATGTGTATTTTGTACATGTATTTAAATGCAAATTTAACTAATTATATGTGTATTATGTATATCTATTTTCATACAAATCGAAATTAATTTTGTGTATTTTAGTATATATTTTTATTCAAATTTTCGTAATTTTATATGTATTTTGTATATTTATTTTCCTACAAATATACTTTTTTTATCGGAATTTTGTTTATTTATTTTGATACGAATTTTCATTATTTTAGGTGTATTTGATATATATATTTTTAAACTTTTTTACATAATTTTATATGTATTTTTAATTTATATTTTCATAGAAATTTATTCTATATGTATATACAAAAAAACACAGAAATAATTTAAATTTGTATGAAAATAAATATACAAAATACACATAAAACTAGGTAAATTTGTATTTAAATACATATACAAAATACACTTAAAATAATGTAAATTTGAATGAAATTATATAAACAAATACACTTAAAATAACGTTAATTTGTATTAAATATATATAAAAAATACACATTAAATAATGAAAATATGTATAAAAAAATATATACAAAACACAAATACTTAATGTGTATTTTGTTTATATATTTTTTTACAAATTTACGTTATTATATGTGTATTTGTTAAAAATATTTTGAAACGAGTTTACTTTATTTTATGTATTTTGTATATATATTTCAATTCAAATCTAGCTTGTTTTGTGTGTATTTTGTATATCTATTTTCATACAAATTTAATTACTTCTGTGTATTTTTGTATATAGTTTTATACAAATTTACGTTATTTTATGTGCATTTTGTATATTTATATTTATACAAATACACATTCTCTTATTGGTATTTTGTTTATTTATATTTATACGAATTTACATTATTTTAGGTGTATTTTGTATACATTTTTGATTCGTATTTACTTAATTTTATTTGTATTTTGTATATATATATTTATAGAAATCTACGTTATTTTATGTGTATTCGTATATATATTTTGAAACAAATTTACATTGTTTTATATGTATTTTGCATATCTATTTCAATACAAATTTACCTTATTGTATGTGCATTTTGTATATTTATTTTAATACAAATTCAAATATTTTATGTTTATTTTGGTATATATAATTTTATAAAAAATGCGTTATTTTATAGGTATTTTGCATCTTAGTTTTCATACAAATGTACATTATTTTATTAATATTCTGTGTATATATTTTGATACGATTTTATATTATACTATTTGTGTTTTGTATATATTTTTTTATACATATTTTTATTATTTAATGTGTTTTTTTATATATATTTTATACAAATTAACGTTATTTTAAGTGTATTTGTTTATATAATTACATTCAAATTTACATTATTTTAAGTGTATTTTGTATATGTATTTCAATACAAATTTACCTAATTTTATGTGTATTTTGTATATTTATTTTCATACAAATTTAAATTATTTTTGTGTTTTTTTGTATATACATATAGAGTAAATTTCTATGAAAATATATATTCAAAATACATATAAAATTATGTAAATAAGTATAAAATATATATATCAAATACACCTAAATTCGTATCAAAATAAATAAACAAAATTCCGATAAAAGAACGTATATTTGTAGGAAAATAAATATAAAATACACATAAAATACGAAAATTTAAAAAAAATATACAAAAAACAAAAATTAATTTCAATTTGTATGAAAATGAATATACAAAATACACATATAATTACATTTATTAAATACATGTATAAAAAAACATATAAAATAATGTAAATTTGTACGTTCTTTATCAGAATTTTGTTTATTGATATTGACAAGAATTTTCATTATTTGAGGTGTATTTGATATATGTATATATATATATATATATATATATATATATATATATATATATATATATATATATATATATATATATATATATATATATATATATATATATATATATATATATATATATATATATATATATATATATATATATATATATATATATATATATATATATATATTATTTACATAATTTTATATGTATTTTAATATATATTTTATAGAAATTTACTCTATTTTATGTGTATTCGTATATATATTTTGATACAAATTTACATTATTTATGTGTATTTCATATCTGTTTCAATACAAATTTTCTTTTATTGTATGTGCCTTTTGTATATTTATTTTGATACAAATTTAATTATATTTTATGTGTATTTTGTATATATATTTTAAACAAATATGCGTTATTATATGGGTATTTTGCATCTTTATTTTCATACAAATTTACATTATTTTATTGATAGTCTGTTTATTTATTTTGATACGATTTTACGTTATTCTGTGTATTTTGTATACATATTTTTAGACATATTTACATTATTTAATGTATAATTGGTACATATATTTTATGGAAATTTACGTTATCTTATGTGTATTTGTTTATATAGTTTCATACAAATTTACATTATTTTATGTGTATTTTGTATATGTATTTCAATAAAAATTTGCCTAATTTCATGTGTATTTTGCATATCTATTTTCAAACAAATTTAAATTTTTTTTGTGTATTTTTGTATGTATTTTTAAACAAATTTTGTTATTTTATTTGTATTTTGTATATATATTTTCCTACAAATATACATTATTTTAGAGGAAATTTTGTTTATTTATTTTGATACGAATTTACATTATTTTATGTGTATTTTGTATATATATTTTTCTATGTATTTACATTACTTAATGTGTATTTTGTATACATATTTTCATAAAAATTTACGTTATTTTATTGTGTGTATTCGTATATATTTTGATACAAATTTACTTTATTTTATGTTTTTTGCATATCTATTTCAATAAAAATCTACCTTATTGTATGTGTATTTTGTATATTTATTTTAATACAAATTTAATTATTTTATGTACATTTTTGTATATATTTTTTTTTAATATGAGCTATTTTATGGATATATTGCATCTTTAATTTTATAAATTTTTACATTACGTACATATCTTTTATACGTATTTACATTATTTAATGTGTATTTTGTTTATATATTTTTATACAAATTTACGTTATTATATGTGGATTTGAATATATATTTTGATACAAATTTACATTATTTTATGTATTTTCTATATTTATTTGAATTCAAATTTAGCTTATTTTATGTGTCTTTTGTATATCTATTTTCATACAAATTTTTTTTTTTTTTTTTTATATAGTTTTATACAATTTTACGTTATTTTATGTGGATTTTGTATATTTATATTTCTACAAGTGCACATTCTTTTACTGGCATTTAGTTTATTTATTTTGATACGAATTTACATTATTTTATGTGTATTTTGTATACATTTTCTTATACGTATTTACTTCATTTTATGTGTATTTTGTATATATATTTTTATAGAAATCTACGTTATTTTATGTGTATTCGTATATATATTTTGAAAGAAATTTACATTGTTTTATATGTATTTTGCATATTTCTTTCAATACAAATTTACCTTATAGTATGTTCATTTTGTATATCTATTGTAATTCAAATTTAAATATTTTATGTGTATTTTGGTATATATATGTTCATAAAAAATACGTTGTTTTATGGGTATTTTGCATCTTTATTTTCATACAAATTTACATTATTTTATTAATATTCTGTGTATTTATTTTGATACTATTTTACATTATTCTATTTGTCTTTTGTATATATTTTTTTATACATATTTACATTATTTAATGTGTATTTTATATATATATATTTCATACAAATTTACGTTTTTTTAAGTGTATTTGTTTATATATTTTCATTCAAATTTACATTATTTTATGTGTATTTTGTATATGTATTTCAATACAAATTTACCTAATTTTATGTGTATTTTGTATACAATTAGGTAAATTTATATTGAAATAGATATGCAAAATACATATAAAACAATGTAAAATTTGTTTCAAAATATATATACGAATACACATAAAATAACGTAGATTTCTATAAAAATATATACAAAATACACATAAAATGAAGTAAATACGTATAAAAAAATATATACAAAATACACATAAAATAATGTAAATTCGTATCAAAATAAATAAACAAAATACCAATAAAAAATGTGTATTTGTATAAAATAAATATACAAAATACATAAATATCGTAAATTTATAAAACTATATACAAAAATACACAAAAGTAGTTAAATTTGTATGAAAATAGATATACAAAATACACATAAAATAAACTAAATTTGTGTATTTTTGTATATACTTTTATATCAATTTACGTTATTTTATGTGTATTTTGTATATTTATATTTATACAAATACACATTCTTTTATTAGTATTTTGTTTATTTATTTCGATACGAGTTCACATTATTTTATGTGTAATTTGTACACATTTTTTTATACGTATTTATTTCATTTTATGTGTATTTTGTATATATATCTTTATAAAATATGCGTTATTTTATGTGTATTCGTATATATATTTTGAAACAAATTTACATTGTTTTATATGTATGTATATCTATTTCAATACAAATTTACCTTATTGTGTGTGCATTTCGTATATTTATTTTAATACAAATTCAAATATTTTATATGTGTTTTGGTATATATATTTTTATAAAAAATGCGCTATTTTTGGGGTATTTTGCATCTTAATTTTCATACAAATTTACATTATTTTATTAATATTCTGTTTAGGGTAGGCGGTGGCCGAAGTGATAGCGTACTGGACCCACATTCGCCGCGTGATGGACGACGCGGGTTCGAATCCTCACGCTACCACTCGGATTTTTCAGTCACCGCCGAGTGGCTTAAAACTACCCACATGCTGTCCTGAAGACCACCCATCAACCCGGACTCTGAAGAAGCCGTCAGCGAATCAGAACGAGTTCCAGGGCAGCAGCAGATGGCGCCACTATAAACACTCGCCTGCGCCAGAACGGGCTGGGCCGACCATCAGGCCCCACCTGGAAGAAGCCTTGGGCCGACCATCAGGCCCCACCGGGAAGATGCCTACCGGCGCAATAGGCAATAACGTAAAAAAAATAAAAAAAATAAAAAATTATTTTGATACGATTTTAAATTATTCTATTTGTGTTTTGTATATATTTTTGTATACATATTTACATTATTTAATGTGATTTTATATATATATTTTATACAAATTTACGTTAATTTAAGTGAATTTGTATATATATTTTAATTCAAATTTACACTATTTGATGTGTATTTTGTAAATGTATTTAAATACATTGTTTATGTATTTTCATATAGATTTACATTATTTTATGAGTGTTTTGTATATGTATTTCAATCCAAATTTGCCTAATTTTATGTGTATTTTGCCTATCTATTTTCAAAAAAATTTAAATTATTTTTGCGTATTTTTGTATAAATTTTTATACAAATTTTAGTTATTTTATTTGTATTTTGTATATATATTTTCCTACATATATACATTCTATTATTGCAATTTTGTTTATTTATTTTGATACGAATTTCCATTACTTTATGTGTATTTTGTATATATATGTTTCTACGTATTTACATTATTTTATGTGTATTTTGGATATATATTTTCATAAAAATTTACGTTATTTTATTGTGTGCTCTCGTATATATTTTGATACAAATTTTATACAAATTCATGTTATTTTATGTGTATTTGAATACATATTTTCATACAAATTTAAATTATTTTATGTGTATTTTTACATATATTTCATTACAAATTTACCTTATATTATGTTTGTTTCATATATTCATTTCATGCAATTTTAAATTATTTTATGTGTATATTTGTATTTATATTTAGGTTATTTTATTTGTATTTTCTATATACATTTTCATCCAAAACTACATTATTTTATTGGTATTTTGTTAATTTAATTCGATAAGAATTTAGATTATTTCAAAGGTATTTTTTATACATTTTTTTATACGCATTTACATTATTTAATGTGTGTTTTGTATATATATTTTGATGCAAATTTGCTTTATTTGATGTGCATTTTTGTACATATATTTTTAAAGAAATTAGCGTTATTTTATATGTATTTTGTATATGTTTTCTCATACACATTTACATTATATTATTGGTATTTTGTTTATTTATTTTGATACGAATTACATGATTATATGTGTACTTTCTACATATTTTTTTATACGTATTTACATTATTTAATGTGTATTTTGTTTATGTGTTTTTATACAAATTTACGTTATTATATGTGTATTTGTATAAATATTTTGATAAATCTACATTATTTGATGTATTTAGTAAATATATATATATATATATATATATATATATATATATATATATATATATATATATATATATATATATATATATATATATATATATATATATATATATATATATATATATATATATATATATATATATATATATATATATATATATATATATATATATTTTATATATATTTTTTATATATTTATTTTTACTTTTGTGTATTTTGTATATAGTTTTATATAAATTTACGATATTTTATGTGTATTTTGTATATTTATTTTATAAATACACATTTTTTATTAGTATTTTATTTATTTATTTTGATACGAATTTACATTATTTTATGTGTATTTTGTATACATTTTTTTATACGTATTTACCTCATTTTATGTGTATTTTGTATATATATTTTTATAGAAATCTACGTTATTTTATGTGTATTCGTATATATATTTTGAAACAAATTTTACATTGTTTTATATGTATTTTGTATATCAATATAAATTTACCTTATTGTAGGTGCATTTTGTATATTTATTTTAATACAAATTTAAAAATTTTATATGTATTTTGGTATATATATTTTTAAAAAAAAGCGTTATTTTATGGATATTTTGCTCCTTTATTTTCATACAAATTTACGTTATTTTATTAATATTCTGTGTATTTATTTTGTTACGATTTTACATAATTCTATTTGGGTTTTGTATATATTTTTTTTATACATATTTACATTACTTAATGTGTATTTTGTATATATATTTTATACAAATTTACGTTATTTTAAGTGTATTTGTTTATATATTTTCATTCAAATTTACATTATTTTATGTGTATTTTGTAAATGTATTTCAATACAAATTTACCTAATTTTATGTGTATTTTGTATAATTATTTTCAAACAAATTTTAATTATTTTTGTGTATTTTTGTATATAGTTTTATACAAATTTACGTTATTTTATGTGTATTTTGTATATCTATTTTCATACAAATACACATTCTTTTATTGATATTTTGTTTATTTATTTTGACACGAATTTACATTATTTAATGTTTATTTTGTATATATATTTTTATACGTATTTACAGCATCTCAAGTGTATTTTGTATATATATTTCTATAGAAATCTGCGTTATTTTATGTGTATTCGTATATATATTTTGAAACAAATTTACATTGTTTTATGTGTATTTTGCATATTTTTTTAATAAAAATTTACCTTATTGTATGTGCATTTTGTATATTAATTTTACTACAAATTTAATTATTGAATGTGTATTTATGTATATGTATTTTTTTTTAAATATGCTTTATTTTATTGGTATTTTGCATCTTTATTTTCATACAAATTTACATTATTTTATTGATATTTTGTGTATTTATTTTGATACGATTTTACATTATTTTCTATGTGTATTTTGTATATATATTTAATAGAAATGTACGTTATTTTATGTGTATTTGTTTTCCTTTCATACAAATTTTCATTATTTTATGTGTATTTTGTACATGTACAAATTTGTACAAATTTAACTAATTATATGTGTATTTTGTATATCAATTTTCATAAAAATTGAAATTAGTTTTGTTTTTTTTGTATATATTTTTATACAAATTTTCGTTATTTTATGTGTATTTTGTATATTTATTTTCCTACAAATATACGTTCTTTTATCGGAATTTTGTTTGTTTATTTTGATACGAATTTACATTATTTTAGGTGTATTTGGTATATATATTTTTATACTATTTACATCATTTCATATGTATTTTGTATATATATTTTCATAGAAATTTACTCTATTTTATGTGTATTCGTATATATATTTTGATACAAATTTACATTATTGATGTGTATTTTGCATATGTATTTCAATACAAATTTACTTTATTGTATATGCATTTTGTATATTTATTTCAATACAAATTTAATTATTTCATGTGTATTTTTGTATATATATTTTTATGCATATATGCGTTATGATATGGGTATTTTGCATCTTTATTTTCATACAAATTGAAATTATTTTATTGATATTCTGTTTATTTATTTTGATACGATTTAACATTATTCTATGTGTATTTTGTATATATATTTTTATACATATTTACATTATTTAATGTATATTTTGTATATATATTTTATCCAAATTTACGTTATTTTATGTGTATTTTTTTATATATTTTCATACAAATTTACATTATTTCATGTGTATTTTGTATATGTATTTCAATACAATTTGCCTAACTTTATGTGTATTTTGCATATCTATTTTCCAACAAATATAAATTATTTTTGTGTATTTTTGTATTTATTTTTATACAAATTTTAGTTATTTTATTTGTATTTTGTATATATATTTTCCTACAAATATACAATCTTTTATTAAAATTTTGTTTATTTATTTTGATACGAGTTTACATTATTTTATGTGTATTTTGTATATATATTTTTCTACGTATTTACATTATTTTATGTGTATTTTGTATATATATTTTAATAAAAATTTACATTATTTTTTGATACAAATTTTATACAAATTCATGTTATTTTATGTGTATTTGTATATATATTTTCATACAAATTTATATTATTTTACGTGTATTTTTACATATTTTTTCATTACAAATTTACCTTATTTTATGATTATTTTGTATATTTATTTCATTCAATTTTAAATTATTTTACGTGTATATTTGTATTTGTATTTACGTAATTTTATGTGTATTTTCTATATATATTTTCATCCAAAATTACATTATTTTATTGGTATTTTCTTTATTTAACTCGATACGAATTTAGATTTTTTCATAGGTATTTTGTATACATATGTTTATACTCATTTACATTATGTAATGTGTGTTTTGTATATATTTTTTAATGCAAATTTATTTTATGTGCATTTTTGTACATATATTTTTATAGAAATTTATTTATTTTATGTGTATTTTGTATATGTTTTCTCATAAAAATTTACATTATTTTATTGGTATTTTGTTTATTTATTTTGATACGAATTACATGATTATATGTGTATTTTGTATATATTTTTTTATACGTAATTACATTATTTAATGTGTATTTTGTTTATATATTTTTATATAAAATTTACGTAATTATATGTGTATTTGAAAAAATATTTTGATACAAATTTACTTAATTTTATGTATTTTGTACATATATTTCAATTCAAATTAAGCTTATTTTGTGTGTATTTTGTATATCTATTTTCATACAAATTTAATTACTTTTGTGTATCTTTGTATATTGTTTTATATAAATTTACCTTATTTTATGTGCATTTTGTATATTTATATTTATACAAATACACATAAAATAAATTTCCATAAAATAAATATACAAAACACATTAAATAATGTAAATGCGTATAAAATATGTATACAAAATACCTATGAAATAATCTAAATTCAGATCAATTAAACTAACAAAATACCAATAAAATAATGTAATTTTGTTGAAAATATATATAGAAAATACACATAAAATAACCTAAATACATACATATACACATCAAATAATTTAAGATTGAAGAAATAAATATTGAAAATAAACATAAAATAAGGTAAATTTTGTTATGAAATATATGTAAAAATGCACATAAAATAATGTAGATTGTAATGAAATATATACAAATACACATAAAATAACATGAAATTTGTATAAAATTATATACGAATACACACAATAAAAAAAATACACATAAAATAATGTAAATACGTAGAAAAGTGTATACAAAATACACATAAAATAAAAGTAAATCGTATCAGAAAAAATAGATAAAATTCAATAAAAGAATGTATATTTGTAAATATATATAAAATACAAATAAAATAACTAAAATTTGTATAAAATATATAAAAACACAAAAATTATTTAAATTTGTTTGAAAATAGATATGCAAAATACATATAAATATAAATTTGTGTGAAAATATATATACAAAATACATAAAATAATGTAAATTTGAATGAAAATATATAAAATACATAAATAACGTAAATATGTATGAAATATATATACAAAATACACATAAAATAATGTAAATGTATAAAAAACATATATACAAAATAGAAATATATATGTATAAATAAATATATATTAATATATATAAATACATATTAAATAATGTATATTTGTTTCAAAATATATGTATATATATATAAAATAACGTAGATTTCTATATATATATATATAAATACACATAAAATGAAGAAAATACGTATGAAATGTGTGCAAAATACACATAAAATAATGTAAATAAAATAAAATAAATATCAAAATAAATATATATAAATAAATAATGTAAATTTGTATGAAAATATAAATACAATAATACATAAAAGTAATTAAATTTGTATGAAAATATATATAAAATACACATAAATAACTCATAAATAAAAATATATATATATATATACATATATATATATATATATATATATATATATATATATATATATATATATATGTTCGTATAAATATATAAATAAAATATATATAAATAATGTATATTTATATATATATATATACAAAATACAAATAAAATAAATAATTTGTATAAAATATATACAAAATACACAAAATAATTTAAATTTGTTTGAAAATATATACAAAATACACATGAAATTACAAATTTTATTGAAATACATATACAAAATACACATAAAATAATGTAAATTTATGAAACTATATAAACAAATACACATAAAACAACGTAAATTTCATAAAATATATGTACAAATATACATTAAATAATGTAAATATGTCTAAAATATGTATACAAAATACACAGAATAATGTAAATCGTATCAAAATCAATAAACAGACTATCAATAAAATAATGCAAATTTGTATGAAAATAAAAGTGCAAAATACCCATATAATAACGCATATTTGTTTAAATATATATACAAAATACACATAAAATAATTAAATTTGTATCAAAATAAATATATAAAGGCACATACAATAAAGAAAATTTGTATTGAAATATATAAATACACATAAATAATGTAAATTATCAAAATATACGAATACACATAAAATAGAATAAATTTCTGTAATATATATTAAAATACATAAAATTATGTAAATAAGTATAAAAATATATATATATATATATATATATATATATATATATATATATATATATATATATATATATATATATATATATATATATATATATATATATATATATATATATATATATATAAAATATAAATTCGTATCCAAAACATAAAATACGATAAAAATTTACAATTTCAATAAAATATTTGTACATGTGTTAAATACAAATTTAATTAATTATATTATTATTTTGTATATTTATTTTCCTACAAATATACGTTCTTTTATCAGAATTTTGTTTATTTATTTTAATTTTAATTTTTAGATGTATTTGATATATATATTTTTATTATTTACATAATTTATATGTATTTTGAATATATATTTTCATAAATTTACTCTATATATATATAAAAAACACAAAATAATTTAAATTTGTGAAAATAAATATACAAAATACACATGAAATTAGTAAATTTGTATTTAAATACATATACAAAATACACTTAAAATAATGTAAATTTGAATGACATTATAATTATAAACAAATACACAAAAAATAACGTTAATTTGTATAAAATATATATAAAAATACATTAAATAATGAAAATATGTATAAAAATATATACAAAACACAAATAGTATAATATAAAATCGTATCAAAATATATACAGAATATTAATAAAATAATACACATTTGTATGAAAACTAAGATGCAAAATACCTATAAAATAACGCATTTATTATAAAATTATTTATACCAAAATACACATAAAATATTTGAATTTGTATTAAAATAAATATACAAAATGCACATACAATAAAAATTTGTATTGAAATAGATATGCAAAATACATATAAAACAATGTAAATTTGTCTCAAAATATATATACAATTCACATAAAATACTATAATATATATATATATATATATATATATATATATATATATATATATATATATATATATATATATATATATATATATATATATATATATATATATATATATATATATATATATATATACAAATAAAATTAAAGTAAATACAGATCAAAATGTATAAATACACATAAAATAATGTAAATTCGTATAAATATAAATAAACAAAATACCAATAAGAGAATGTGTATTTGTATAAATATAAATATAAAAAAATGCACATAAAATAACGTAAATTGGTATAAAACTATATACAAAAATACACAGAAGTAATTAAATTTGTATGAAAATAGATATACAAAATACACAAAAAATAAGTTAAATTTGAATTGAAATATATAAACAAAATACATAAAATAAAGTAAATTCGTTTCAAAATATTTTTAACAAATACTATTATTATAACGTAAATTTGTAAAAAAATATATAAACAAAATACACATTAAGTAATGTAAATACGTATAAAAAAATATTTACCCAATACACAAATAATCAAGTCATTCGTATCAAAATAAATAAACAAAAAACTAATTAAATAATGTAAATTTGTATGAGAAAACATTACAAAAAACACATAAAATAACGTTTTAAGTTTCTATAAAAATATATATACAAAAATGCACATAAAATTAGTTTGCATAAAAAAATATATACAAAACACACATTAGATAATGTAAATGAGTATAAAAATAAGTATACAAAATACCTATGAAATAATCTAAATTCGTATCGAGTTAAATTAAGAAAATAACAATAAAATAATGTAATTTTGGATGAAAATATATATAGAAAACACACATAAAATAACCTAAATACAAATACAAATATACACATTAAATAATTTAAAATTGAATGAAATAAATATACAAAATAAACATAAAATAAGGTAAATTTGTAATAAAATATATGTAAGAATACACATGAAATAATATAAATTTGTATGAAAATATATATACAAATACATAAAATAACATAAATTTGTAAAAATTTGTTTCAAAATATATACGAATACACACAATAAAATAACGTAAATTTTTATGAAAATATATATATAAAATACACATAAAATAATTTAAATACGTAGAAAATATATATACAAATACACATAAAATAATGTAACTTCGTAAAATTAGATACACAAAATTCAATAAAAGAATGTATATTTGTAGGAAAATATATATATACAAAAACAAATTAAATAACTAAAATTTGTATAAAAATATATACAAAAATACACAAAAATAATTTAAATTTGTTTGAAAATAGATATGCAAAATACACATAAAGTTAGGCAAATTTGTATTGAAATACATATACAAAACTCACATAAAATAATGTAAATTTGTATGAAAATATATAAACAAATACATATAAAATAACGTAAATTTGGATAAAATATATATACAAAATATACATTAAATATTTTAAATATGTATAAAAATATATTATATTATATATATTTTTATTGATATTTGCGTTAATTATGTGTATTTTGTATATGTTTTCTCATAGAAATTTACATTATTTTATTGGTATTTTGTCTATTTCTTTTGATACGAATTACATGATTATTTTTGTATTTTGTTCATTTTTTTTATACGTATCTACATTATTTAATGTGTATTTTGTTTATATATTTTTATACAAATTTACGTTATTATATGTGTGTTTGTATAAGTATTTTGATACAAATTTACATTATTTTATGTATTTTGTATATATATTTCAATTCAAATTTAGCTTATTTTATGTGTATTTTGTATATCTATTTATTTTAATAAAAAATCAAATATTTTATGTTTTTTCGTTTATATATTTTTATAAAAAATGCGTTATTTTATGGGTATTTTGCATCTTAATTTTCATACAAATTTACATTATTTTATCAATATTTTCTGTATTTATTTTGATTCGATTTTACATTATTTTATTTGTGTTTGTATATATTTTTTTTATACATATTTACTTATTTAATGTGTTTTTTTGTATATATACTTGATACAAATTTACATTATTTTAAGTCTAGATGTTTATATATTTTCATTCAAATTTACATTATGTTATGTGTATTTTGTATATGTATTTCAATACAAATTTACCTAATTTTATGTTTTTTGTATATTTATTTTCATACAAGTTTAAATTATTTGTGTGTATTTTTGTATATAGTTTTATACAAATTTAGGTTATTTTATGTGTATTTTGTATATTTATTTTCATACAAATACACATTCTTTTCATGATATTTTGTTTATTTATTTTGACACGAATTGACATTATTTAATGTGTATTTTGTATATATATTTTTATACGTATTTACATTATTTCAAGTATTTTGTATATATATTTCTAGAAATCTACGTTATTTATGTGTATTCATTATATATATTTTGAAACAAATTTACATTGTTTTATGTGTATTTTGCATATTTTTTCAATACAAATTTACCTATATATATTTGTATATTAATTTTAATACAAATTTGATTAATCTATGTGTATTTTTTGTATATATATTTTATAAAATATGCTTTTATTTTATGGGTATTCAACAAATTTACATTATTTTATTGATATTCTGTATTTATTTTGATATGATTTTACATTATTCTATATGTATTTTGTATATATATTTTATATAAAATGTATTTGTTTTCATTTCATACAAATCTACATTATTTTATGTGTTTTTTGTACATGTATTTAAATACAAATTTAACTAGTTATATGTGTATTTTGTATATCTATTTTGTATGTATATTTTCATAGAAATTTACTCTATTTTATGAGTATTCGTATATATATTTTGATACAAATTTACATTATTGATGTGTATTTTGC
Organism: Eriocheir sinensis; assembly: GCF_024679095.1. Lineage (NCBI taxonomy): Eukaryota > Metazoa > Arthropoda > Malacostraca > Decapoda > Varunidae > Eriocheir > Eriocheir sinensis. The sequence continues at coordinate 752,300 of NW_026110308.1, read as the reverse complement.
ATATCTATTTCAATACAAATTTACTTTATTGTACGTGCATTTTGTATATTTATTTTAATACAAATTTAATTATTTTATATGTATTTTTGTATATATATTTTTATGCAAATATGCGTTATTATATGGATATTTTGCATCTTTACATTATTTTATTGATATTCTCTTTATTTATTTTGATACGATTTAACATTATTCTATGTGTATTTTGTATATATTTTTATTATACATATTTACATTATTTAATGTTCATTTTGTATACATATTTTATCCAAATTTACATTATTTTATGTGTATTTGTTTATATTTTTTCATACAAATTTACATTATTTTATGTGTTTTTTGTATATATATTTTTCTACGTATTTAAATTATTTTATGTGTATTTTGTATATACATTTTCATAAAAAAATTACGTTATTTTATTATTGTTATTATAAGTATATATTTTGATACAAATTTTATACAAATTCATGTTATTTAATGTGTATTTGTATATATATTTTCATACAAATTTATATTATTTTATGTGTATTTTTTCATATATTTCATTACAAATTTACCTTATTTTATGTTTATTTTGTATATTTATTTCATTCAATTTTAAATGATTTTATGTGTATATTTGTATTAGTATTTAGGTTATTTTATGTGTATTTTGTATATATATTTTCATCCAAATTTATATTATTTTATTGGTATTCTGTTAATTTATTTTGATGCGATTTTAGATTATTCATATGTATTTTGTATACATATTCATACAAATGAACGTTATTTTATGTGAATTTGTTTCATTTTTCATACAAATTTACATTTTGTGTATTTTGTACATATATTTAAATGCAAATTTAACTAATTATATATGTATTTTAATATATTTATTTTCCTACAAATATACGTTCTTTTATCAGAATTTTGTTTTTAATTTGATGCAATTTTCATTAATGAATTTATATATATATATATATATATATATATATATATATATATATATATATATATATATATATATATATAGAGATATATATATATATATATATATATATAGATATATATATATATATATATAGATATATATATATATATATATATATATATATATATATATATATATATATATATATATATTTATACCTATTTACATAATTTTATATGTATTTTGAGTATATATTTTCATAGAAATTTACTCTATATGTATATACAAAAAAACACAAAAATAATTTAAATTTGTATGAATATAAATATTCAAAATACACATAAAATTAGGTAAATTTGTATTTAAATACATATACAAAATAGACTTAAAATAATGTAAATTTGAATGAAATTATATAAACAAATACACTTATAATAACGTTAATTTGTATAAAATATATATAAAAAATACACATTAAATAATGAAAATATGTATAAAAAAATATATACAAAACACAAATAGTATAATATAAAATCGTATCAAAATATATACACAGAATATTAATAAAATAATGTACATTTGTATGAAAACTAAGATGCAAAATACCTATAAAATAACGCATTTTTTTAAAAATTATATATACCAAAATACACATAAAATATTTGAATTTGTATTAGAATAAATATACAAAATGCACATACAATAAGGTAAATTTGTATTGAAATAGATATGCAAAATACATATAAAACAATGTAAATTTGTTTCAAAATATATATACGAATTCACATAAAATAACGTAGATTTCTATAAATATATACAATAAGGTATATCTGTATTGAAATAGATATGCAAAATACATATAAAACAATGAAAATTTGTTTCAAAATATATATACGAATACACATAAAAAAACTGTATGTGCATTTTGAATATTTATGTGATACAAATTAAAAAATTTTATGTGTATTTTGGTATATATATTTTTATAAAAAATGCGTTATTTATCTTTTTTTTCATACAAATTTACATTGTTTTATTAATATTCTGTGTATTTATTTTGATACGATTTTACATTATTCTATTTGTGTTTTCTATATATTTTTTTTATACATATTTACAATATTTAATGTGTATTTTGTATATTTTAAAACAAATTTACGTTATTTTATGCGCATCTGTTAAAATATTTTGATACAAATTTACATTATTTTATGTATTTTTTATATATATTTCAATACAAATTTAGTTTATTTTATGTATATTTTGTATATCTATTTTCATTCGTATCAAAATAAATAAACAAAATAGCAATGAAATAATGTAAATTTGTATGAGAAAACATACAATACATACAAATACTCATAAAATATCGCAAATTTCTAAAAAAAATATATGTACAAAAATGCACATAAAATAAATTAAATTTGAATAAAAATATATATACAAAACACACATTAAATAATGTAAATGCGTACATAAAATAACCTAAATTTGTATAAAACTATATACAAAAATACACAAAAATATTTAAAATTTGTATGAAAAGAAATATACAAAATACACATAAAATTAGGTAAATTTGTAATGAAATACACATACAAAATACACATAAAATAATGTAAATTTAAATGAAAATATATAAACAAATACACTTAAAATAACATAAATTTGTATAAAATATATATGCAAGATACACATTAAATAATGTAAATGTGTATAAAAAATATATACAAAAAAGAAATAGAATAATGTAAAATCCTATCAATATAAATACACAGAATATCAATAAAATAATGTAAATTTGTATGAAAAGAAAGATGCAAAATTCCCATAAAATAGCGCCTTATTTATAAAAATATATATACCAAAAAACACATAAAATATTTAAATTTGTATTGAAATAAATATACAAAATGCATATACAGTAAGGTAAATATGTATTGAAAGAGATATTAAAAAATACATATAAAACAAAGTAAATTTGTTTTAAAAATATATATACGAATATACAAAAAATAACGTAGATTTCTATAGAAATATATATACAAAATACACATGAAATTATGTAAATACGTATAAAAATATATATACAAAATACATATCTAGGTAAATTCGTGTCAAAATAAATAAACAAAATATCATGAAAAGAATGTGTATTTGTATGAAAATAAATAATAGATAATTAATTTGTATGAAATATATATGCAAGATACATATTAAATAATGTAAATATGTGTAAAAAAAAATATATACAAAAAACAAATAGAATAATGTGAAATCGTATCAAAATAAATACACCGAATATTAATAAAATAATGTAAATTTGTATGAAAATAAAGATGCAAAATTCCCATCAAATAGCGCATTTCTTATAAAAAATATATATACCAATATACACGTAAAATATTTAAATTTGTATTGAAATAAATATACAAAATGCACATACAATAAGGTAAACTTGAATTGAAAGAGATATGCAAAAATACATATAAAACAAAGTAAATTTGTTTCAAAATATATATACGAATACACATAAAATAACGTAGATTTTTATAAAAATATATATACAAAATACACATAAAATTAAGTAAATACGTATAAAAATAGATATACAAAATACACAAAGAATAATGTAAAATTGTTTCAAAAAAAAAAAAAAAACAGAATAAAAATAAAATAATGTAAATTTGTATGAAAATAAAAATGCAAAATACCCATAAAATAAAGCATATTTTTATAAAAAATACATATACAAAAATACCCATAGCATAATTAAATTTGTATTAAAATTAATATACAAAATGCATATAAAATAAAGTGAATTTGTATTGAAAAAATATGCAAAATACACATAAAACAGTGTAAACTTATTTCAAAATCTATATATGAATACTCATAAATCAACGTAGATTTCTATAGAAATATATATACAAAATACAAATCAAATGATGTAAACACGTATAAAAAAAAAAAAATATATATATATATATATATATATATATATATATATATATATATATATATATATATATATATATATATATATATATATATATATATATAAAATACACATTAAATAATGTAAATTCGCGTTAAAATAAATAAAAAAAATATCAAAAAAAGAATGTGTATTTGTATGAAAATAGATATACAATACACACATAAAATCATCTAAATTTATATAAAACTATATACAAAAATATACAAAAATAATTTTAATTTGTATAAAAATAAATATACAAAATACACATAAAATTAGGTAAATATGTATTGAAATACATTTACAAAATACACATAAAATAATGTAAATTTGAATGAAAATATGTAAACAAATACACTTAAAATAACGTAAATTTGAATAAAATATATATACAAAATACACATAAAATAATGTAAATATGTATAAAAAAATATATACAAAACACAAATAGAATAATATAAAATCGTATCAAAATAAATACACAGAATATTAATAAAATAATCTAAATTTCTATGAAAATTAAGATGCAAAATACCCATAAAATAACGGATTTTTTTAATAAAAATATATATACCAAGATACACATAAAATATTTGAATTTGTATTAAAATAAATATACAAAATGCACATACAATAAGGTAAATTTGTATTGAAATAGATATGAAAAATACATATAAAACCATGTAAATTTTTTTCAAAATATATATACGAATACACATAAAATAACGTAGATTTCTATGAAAATAAATATCCAAAATACACATAAAATGAAGTAAATACGTATAAAAAAAAGGTATACAAAATACATATAAAATAATGTAAACTCGTATCAAAATAAATAAACAATATACTAATAAAAGAATGTGTATTGTATAAATATAAATATACAAAATACAAATAAAATAACGTAAACTTATATAAAACTATAAGCAAAAATACACAAAAATAATTAAATTTGTGTGAAAATATAAATACAAAATACATGTGTATTTTGTATATTGTATAAAACTATACACAAAAATACACAAAAATAATTTAAATTTATATGAAAAGAAATATACAAAATACACGTAAAATTAGGTAAATTTGTATTGAAATACATATACAAAATACACATCAAATAATGTAAATTTGAATGAAAATATATAAACAAACACACTTAAAATAACGTAAATTTTTATAAAATATAAATGCAAGATACACATTAAATAATGTAAATGTGTATAAAAAAATATATACAAAAAACAAATAGAATAATGTAAAATCGTATCAAAATAAATACACAGAATATCAATAAAATAATGCAAATTTGTATGAAAATAAAGATGCGGAATTCCCAAAAAATATCGCATTTTTTATAAAAATATATATACCAAAATACACACAAAATATTTAAATTTGTATTGAAATAAATATACAAAATGCATATACAGTAAGGTAAATTTGTATTGAAAGAGATATTCAAAAATACATATAAAACAATGTAAATTTGTTTGAAAATATATATACGAATACACATAAAATAATGTAAACTCGTATCGAAATAAATAAACAAAATACTAATAAAAGAACGTGTATTTGTATAAATATAAATATACAAAATACACATAAAATAACGTAAATTGATATAAAAGTATATATAAAAATACACAAAAGTAATTAAATTTGTATGAAAATAGATATACAAAATACACATAAAATAACTCATATTTAAAAAAAATATATACGAAAATACACATAAAATAATGAAATTTGTATTAAAATAAATATGCAAAATACACTTACTATAAGGTAAATTTGTATTGAAATAGATATGCAAAATACAAATAAAATAAGGTAAATTTGTATCAAAATAGATACGAATACACACAATAAAATAACGTAAATTTTTATGAAAATATATAAACAAATTACGCATAAAATTATGTAAATACGTAAAAAAATATACATACAAAATACACATAAAATAATGTAAAATCGTATCAAAATAAATAAACAAAATTCCAATAAAAGAATGTATATATATATATATATATATATATATATATATATATATATATATATATATATATATATATATATATATATATATATATATATATATATATATATATATATATATATATATATATATATAGTATATGTATAGAAAATACACATGAAATAATCTAAATTCGTATCGAAATAAATGAACAAAATACCGATTAAATAATGTAATTTTGAATGAAAATATATATAGAAAATACATATAAAATAACGTAAATACAAATAAATATATACACATAAAATGATTTGAATTTGAATGAAAATAGATATAAAAATAAACATAAAATAAGGCAAAATTGTAATGAGATATATATACGAAAACACATAAAATAACGAAGATTTCTATAGAAATATATATACAAAATACACATGAAATTATGTAAATACGTATAAAAATATATATACAAAATACACATTAAATAATGTAAATTCGTGTCAAAATAAATAAGGAAAAAATCAATAAAAGAATGTGTATTTGAATGAAAATACATATACAAAATACACATAAAATAAAGTAAATTTGTATAAAACTATATATAAAAATACACAAAAATAAATTAAATTTTTATAAAAATAAATATACGAAATACACATAAAATTAGGTAAATTTGTATAGAAATACATATACAAAATACACATAAAATAATTTAAATTTGAATGAAAATATATAATCAAATACACTTAAATTAACATAAATTTGTATAAAATATATATCAAAATACTCATTAAATAATGTAAATATGTATAAAAATATATATACAAAACACAAATAGAATAATGTAAAATCGTATCATAATAAAAACACAGAATGTAAATAAAATAATGTAAATTTGTATGAAAATAAAGATGCAAAATACCCATAAAATAACGCATTTTTTATAAATATACAAAATACACATGAAAGGATGTAAATACGTATAAATATATATATATATATATATATATATATATATATATATATATATATATATATATATATATATATATATATATATATATATATACAAAATACATTAAATAATGTAAATTCGCGTCAAAATAAATAAACAAAATATCAATAAAAGAATATGTATTTGTATGAAAATAAATATACAGAATACACATAAGATAACATAAATTTGTATAAAACTATATACAAAAATACACAAAAATAATTTAAATTTGTATGAAAATAAATATACAAAATACACATAAAATTAGGTAAATTTGTATTGAAATTCATATACAAAATACACATAAAATAATGTAAATTTGTATAAAAAATATATACAAAACACAAATAGAATAATGTAAAATCGTATCAGAATAAATACATAGGATATTAATAAAATAATGTTAATTTGTATGAAAATAAAGAAGCAAAATGCCCTTAAAATAACGCATTTTTTTAGTAAAATATATATACAAAAATACATATATAAAAATTTATTTGTATTAAAATAAATATACAAAATACACATACAATAAGGTAAATCTGTATTGAAATAGATATGCAAAATACATATAAAACAATGTAAATTTGTTTCAAAATACATATACGAATACACATAAAATAACGTAGATTTGTATAAAAATATATATACAAAATACACATAAAATGAAGTAAATACGTAAAAATAATGTATACAAAATACACATAAAATAATGTAAATTCGTATCAAAATAAATAAACAAAATACCAATAAAAGAAAGTGTATTTGTATAAATATAAATATACAAAATACACATAAAATAACGTAAATTTATATAAAACTATATACAAAATACACAGAAGTAATTAAATTTGTATGAAAAATATATAAAACACACACAAAATAAGCTAAATTTGAATTGAAATATATATACAAATACATGAAATAAAGTAAATTGGTATCAAAATATATATACAAATACACATATAATAACGTAAATACGTATAAAAAATGTGTACAAAATACACATATAATCATGTAATTGTATCAAAAATAAATAAACAAAATACCAATAAAATAATATAAATTTGTATGAGTAAACGTGTATAAATATAAATGTACAAAATACACATACAAAATAAACATAAAATAAGGTAAATTTGTAATGAAATATATGTACAAAATACACATAAGATAATGTAAATTTATATGAAAATATATATACAAATATACATAAAATACCATGAATTTGTATAAAATTATATATTCAAAATAAATATTAAATAATGTAAATGCGTATAAAAATATATATAAAAAGTACATATAAAATAATGTAAATTCGTATCAATATAAATCAACAAAATAACAATAAAATAATATATATTTGAATGAAAATAGATTTACAAAATACACATAACATAACTAAAATTTGTATTGAAATATATACAAAAATACATAAAAATTATTTGAGTTTGTATGGAAATAGATATTCAAAATACACATAAAACTAGGTAAATTTCTTGTGAAATATATATACAAAATACCCATAAAATATTGTAAATTTGTGTCAAAATATATAAACAAATACACATAAAATAACGTAAATTTGTATGAAAAATATTTACAAAATACACATGGAATAATGTCAAATCGTATGAAAATGAATGAGCAGAATATCAATAAAATAACGTAAATTTGTATGAAAATAAAGATGCAAAATACCCATAAAATAAAGCATATTTTTATAAAAATACATATACAAAAATACACATAGAATAATTAAATTTGTATTAAAATTAATATACAAAATGCATATACAATAAGGTAAATTTGTATTGAAAAAATATGCAAAATACACATAAAAGTGTAAATTTGTTTAAAAATCTATATACGAATACACATAATATAACGTAGATTTCTATAGAAATATATATACAAAATAGACATGAAATGATGTAAATACGTATAAAAATATATATACAAAATACACATTAAAAAATTTAAATTCTCGTCAAAATAAATAAACAAAATATCAATAAAAGAATGTGTATTTGTATAAAAATAGAAATACAAAATACTCATTAAATAACCTAAGTTTGTATAAAACTATATACAAAAATACACAAAAATAATTTAAATTTGTTTGAAAAGAAAATATACAAAATACACATAAAATTAGGTAAATTTTTATGGAAATACATACATAAAATACACATCAAATAATGTAAATTTGAATGAAAATATATAAACAAATACTCTTAAAATAACGTAAATTTGTATAAAATATATATGCAAGATACACATTAAATAATGTAATTGTGTATAAAAAAATATATACAAAAAACAAATAGAATAATGTAAAATCGTATCAAAATAAATACACAGAATATCAATAAAATAATGTAAATTTGTATGAAAATAAAGATGCAAAATTCCCAAAAATTATCGCATTTTTTATAAAAATATATATACTAAAATACACATAATATATTTAAATTTGTATTGAAATAAATATACAAAATGCATATACAGTAAGGTAAATTTGTATTGAAAGAGATATTCAAAAATACATATAAAACAATGTAAATTTGTTTCAAAATATATATACGAATACACATAAAATAAAGTAGATTTCTATAGAAATATATATGCAAAATACATATGAAATTATGTAAATACGTATAAAAATATATATACAAAATACATATCAAATAATGTAAATTCGTGTCAAAATAAATAAACAAAATATCATGAAAAGAATGTGTATTTGTATGAAAATAGATAATAGATAATAAATTTGTATAAAATATATATGCAAGATACACATTAAATAATGTAAATATGTATAAAAAAGTATATACAAAAATCAAATAAAATAATGTAAAATCGTATCCAAATAAATACACCGAATATTAATAAAATAATGTAAATTTGTATGAAAATAAAGATGCAAAATTCCCATAAAATAGCGCATTTCTTATAAAAATATATTTACCAAAATACACATAAATATTTAAATTTGTATTGAAATAAATATACAAAATGCACATACAATAAGGTAAATTTGTATTAAAAGAGATATGCAAAAATACATATAAAACAATGTAAATTTGTTTCAAAATATATATACGAATACAAATAAAAAAACGTAGATTTCTATAAAAATATATATACAAAATACACATAAAATTAAGTAAATACGTATAAAAAAAATGTATACAAAATACACATAAAATAATGTAAATTCGAGTTAAAATAAATAAACAAAATACCAATAAAAGAATGTGTATTTGGATAAATATAAATATACTAAATACACATACAAAATAAACATAAAATAAGGTAGATTTGTAATAAAATATATGTACAAAATACACATAAAATAATGTAAATATATATGAAAATATATATACAAATACACATAAAATACCATGTATCTGTATAAAAATATATATTCAAAATAAATATTAAATAATGTATAAGCGTATAAAATATATACAAAGTACATATAAAATGAAAATTAAACTGCAAAATACCTATAAAATAACGCATTTTTTATAAAATTATTGATACCAAAATACACATAAAATATTTGAACTTGTGTTAAAATAAATATACAAAATGCACATACAATAAGGTAAATTTGTATTGAAATAGATATGCAAAATACATATAAAATAATGTAAATTTGTTTCAAAATATATATACGAATACACATAAAATAACGTAGATTTCTATAAAAATACATATACAAAATACACATAAAATTAAGAAAATACGTATAAAAAAATGTATACAAAATACACATAAAATAGTGTAATTTCGTATAAATGAAAATAAACAATATACCAATAAAAGAATGTGTATTTGTATAAGTATAAATATACAAAATGCACATAAAATAACGTAAATTTATATAAAACTATATACATAAAATAACGCAAATTTCTATAAAAATATATGTACAAAAATGAACATTGAATAAATTTGCATAAAAATATATATACAAAACACACATTAGATAATGTAAATGAGTATAAAAATATGTATACAAAATACCTATGAAATAATCTAAATTCGTATCGAATTAAATTAAGAAATACCAATAAAATAATGTAATTTTGGATGAAAATATATATACAAAATACACATAAAATAACCTAAATACAAACACAAATATACACATAAAATAATTTAAAATTGAATGAAATAAATATACAAAATAAACATAAAATAAGGTAAATTTGTAATGAAATATATGAAAAAATACACATAAAATAATAAAAAAATTTATGAAAATATATATACAAATACACATTAAATAACATGAATTTGTATAAAATTTGTATGAAAATATATACTTATACACACAATAAAATAACGTAATTTTTTTTTATGAAAATGTATATACAAAATACACATAAAATTATTTAAATACGTAGAAAAATATATATACAAAAAACACATAAAATAATGTAAATATGTATGAAAATATATAAACAAATACACATAAAATAATGTAAATTTGGATAAAATATATATACAAAATGAACATTAAATAATGTAAATATGTATAAAAAAAATATATACAAAAAACACATAGAATAATGTTAAATCGTATCAAAATAGTTAAAGAGAATATCAGTAAAATAATATAAATTTGTATGAAAATAAAGATGCAAAATATCCATATAATAACGCATATTTGCATAAAAATATATATACAAAAATACATATAAAATAATTAAATTTGTATTAAAATAAATATACAAAATGCACGTACAATAAAGTAAATTTGTATTGAAATAGATATGCAAAATACACATTAATAATGTAAATTTGTATCAAAATATATATACGAATAGTTATAAAATAGAGTAAATTTCTATGAAAATATACATACAAAATAGATATACAAAATACACATATAACTAGTTAAATTTGTATTTAAATACATGTACAAAAAACACATAAAATAATGAAGATTTGTATGAAATGAAAACAAATACATTTTATATAAAATATATATACAAAATACACATTGAATAATGTAAAATCATATCAAAATAAATACACAGAATATCAATAAAATAGTGTAAATTTGTATGAAAATATAGATGCAAAATACCCATAAAATAAAGCATATTTTTATAAAAATACATATAGAAAAATACACATAGATTAATCAAATTTGTATTAAAATAAATATACAAAATGCACATACAATAAGGTAAATTTATATTGAAAAAATATGCAAAATACACATAAAACAATGTAAATTTGTTTCAAAATATATATACGAATACACATATAATAACGCAGATTTCTATAGAAATATATATACAAAATACACTTGAAATAATGTAAATATAAAATATATACAAAATACATTAAATAATGTTAATTCGTGTCAAAATAAATAAACAAAATATCATGAAAAAATGTGTATTTGTATGAAAATAGATATACAAAATACACATAAAATAACCTAAATTTGTATAAAACTATAAACAAAAATACACAAAAATAATTTAAACTTGTATGAAAATAAATATATAAAAAACATATAAAATTAGGGAAATTTGTATTGAAATACATATACAAAATACACATAAAATAATGTAAATTTGAATGAAAATATAAACATATAGACTTAAAATAACGTAAATTTGTATCAAATATATATACAAAAAACACATTAAATAATATAAATATGTATAAAAAAATATATACAAAACACAAATAAAATAATGTAAAATCGTATCAAAATAAATACAGAAAATATTAATAAAATAATGTAAATTTGTATGAAAATTAAGATGCAAAATACCCATAAAATAACGCATTTTTTATAAAAATATATATACGAAAAAACATAAAATATTTGATTTTGTATTAAAATAAATAGATATTCAAAATACACAAAAAATAAGCTAAACTTGAATTGAAATATATATACAAAATACATAAAATAATGTAAATTTGTATCAGAATACTTATACAAATACACATATAATAACGTAAATTTGTATAAAAATATATAAACAAAATACACATTAAATAATGTAAATACGTATAAAAAAAATGTACAAAATACTCAAATAATCATGTAATTCGTATCAAAATAAATAGACAAAATACCAATAAAATAATGTAAATTTCTATGAGAAAACATATACAAAATACACATAAATAACGCAAATATCAATTAATATATATATACTATAATATATTGTTATCCCTCTTTAAAATATTTAATGTATATTTTGTATATATATTTTATCCAAATTTACGTTATTTTATATGTATTTGTTTATATATTTTCATACAAATTTACATTATTTTATGTGAGTTTTGTATATGTATTTCAATACAAATTTGCCTAACTTTGTGTGTGTTTTGCATATCTATTTTCAAACAAATTTAAATTATTTTTGTGTATTTTTGTATATATTTTTTACAAATTTTAGTTATTTTATTTGTTTTTTGTATATATTCTCAAATATACATTCTTTTATTTGCATTTTGTGTATTTAATTTTTTACGAATTTACATTATTTTATGTGTATTTTGTATATATATTTTTCTACGTATTTAAATTATTTTATGTGTATTTTATATATACATTTTCATAAAAAATTACGTTATTTTATTGTGTGTATTCGTATATATTTTGAAACAAATTTTATACAAATTCATGTTATTTTATGTGTCTTTGTATATATATTTTCATACAAATTGATATTATTTTATGTGTATTGTTACATATATTTTATTACAAATTTACCTTATTTTATGTTTATTTTGTATATTTATTTCATTCAATTTTAAATAATTTAATGTGTATATTTGTACTTGTATTTAGGTTATTTTATGTGTTTTCTATATATATTTTTATCCAAAATTACATTATTTTATTGTTATTTTCTTAATTTAACTCGATACGAATTTAGATTATTTCATAGGTATTTTGTATACATATTTTTATACTCATTTACATTATATAATGTGTGTTTTGTATATATTTTTTTATGCAAACTAATTTTATGTGCATTTTTGTACATATATTCTTATAGAAACTTAAAACGTTATTTTATGTGTATTTTGTTTATGTTTTCTCATACAAATTTACATTATTTAATTAGTTTTTTGTTTATTTATTTTGATACGAATGACTTGATTATTTGTGTATTTTGTAAATATTTTTTTATACGTATTTACATTACTTAATGTATTATTTTGTTTTATATATTTTTACAAATTTACGTTATTATATGTGTATTTAAAAATGTTTTGGAAACAATTTACATAAATATATATATATATATATATAAAAAAAAATATATATATCTATATATATATATATATATATATATATATATGTATTTGTATATATATATATATACATATATATATATATATATATATATATATATATATATATATATATATATATATATATATATATATATATATATATATATATATATATATATATATATATATATATATATATATATATATATATATATATATATATATATATATATATATATAAAATGTTATGTACATATATTTCAATTAAATTTAGCTTATTTATTTTGTATATCTATTTTCATTCAGATTTAATTCTTTTGTGTATTTTGTAGTTTTGTACAAATTTACGTTATTTGTATATTTATATTTATACAAATTTACATTATTTAATTGGTTTTTTGTTTATTTATTTTTGATACGAATTTACATTATTTTATGTTTATTATGAATAAATAATTTTAAACGAATTTACTACATTTAATGTGTATTTTGTATATATATTTTTATACAAATCTACGTTATTATATGTGTATTTGTATATATATTTTGAAACAAATTTACATTGTTTATATGTATTTTGCATATCTATTTCAATACAGATTTACCTTATTGTATGTGTATTTTGTATATTTATTTTAATACAAATTAATTTTTCATGTGTATTTTGGTATATATATTTTACAAAAATGCGTTATTTAATGGGTATTTTGCATCTTTATTTTCATACAAATTTACATTGTTTTATTAATATTCTGTGTATTTATTTTGATACGGTTTTACATTATTCTATTTGTGTTTTGTACATATTTTTTTTATACATATTTACATTATTTAATGTGTATTTTGTATATTTTAAAACAAATTTACGTTATTTTATGCGCATCTGTTAAAATATTTTGATATAAATTTACATTATTTTATGTATTTTGTATATATATTTCAATACAAATTTAGTTTATTTTATGTATATTTTGTATATCTATTTTCATTCGTGTCAAAATAAATAAACAAAATAGCAATAAAATAATGTAAATTTGTATGAGAAAACATATACAAATACACATAAATTAACGCAAATTTCTAAAAAAAGATATGTACAAAAATGCACATAAAATAAAGTAAATTTGCATAAAAATATATATACAAAACACACATTAAATAATGTAAATGCGTACATAAAATAACCTAAATTTGTATAAAACTATATACAAAAATACACAAAAAAATTTAAAATTTGTATGAAAAGATATATACAAAATACACATAAAATTAGGTAAATTTGTATTGAAACACATATACAAAATACACATAGAATAATGTAAATTTGAATGAAAATATATAAACAAATACACTTAAAATAACGTAAAGATACACATTAAATAATGTAAATGTGTATAAAAAAATATATACAAAAAAGAAACAGAATAATGTAAAATCCTATCAATATAAATACAAAGAATATCAATAAAATAATGTAAATTTGTATGAAAAGAAAGGTGCAAAATTCCCATAAAATAGCGCATTTTTTATAAAAATATATATACCAAAATACACATAAAATATTTAAATTTGTATTGAAATAAATATACAAAATGCACATACAATAAGGTAAATTTGTATTGAAATAGATATGCAAAATACATATAAAACCATGTAATTTTTTTTCAAAATATATATACGAATACACATAAAATAACGTAGATTTCTATGAAAATAAATATACAAAATACAAATAAAATGAAGTAAATACGTATAAAAAAAGGTATACAAAATACACATAAAATAATGTAAACTCGTATCAAAATAAATAAACAAAATACTAATAAAAGAATGTGTATTGTATAAATATAAATATACAAACTACAAATAAAATAACGTAAATTTATATAAAACTATATGCAAAAATACACAAAAGTAATTAAATTTGTGTGAAAATAGATATACAAAATACATGTGTATTTTGTATATTTATTTTCATACAAATTGAAATTATTTTTGTTTATTTTTTATATATTTTCATACAAATTTTCGTGATTTTATGTGTATTTTGTATATTTATTTTTTCTTCAAATATACGTTCTTTTATCTGAATTTTGTTTATTGAATTTGAAATGAATTTACCTTATTTTGTATATCTATTTTCATACAAATTAAAATACTTCTGTGTATTTTTGTATATAGTTTTATATAAATTTACGTTATTTTATGTATATTTTGTATATTTATATTTATACAAATACACATTCTTTTATTGGTATTTTGTATATTTATTTTGATACGATTTTACATTATTTTATGTGTATTTTGTATACATTTTTTTATACGTATTTACTTCATTTTATGTGTATTTTGCATATACATTTTTATAGAAATCTACGTTATTTTATGTGTATTCGTATATATATTTTGAAACAAATTTACATTGTTTTATATGTATTTTGCATATCTATTTCAAT
The DNA here is from genome assembly GCF_024679095.1 of Eriocheir sinensis. Classification (NCBI taxonomy): domain Eukaryota; kingdom Metazoa; phylum Arthropoda; class Malacostraca; order Decapoda; family Varunidae; genus Eriocheir; species Eriocheir sinensis. The sequence continues at coordinate 735,674 of NW_026110308.1, read as the reverse complement.
ACAAATTTACCTTATTGTATGTGTTTTTTATATATTTATTTCAATTCAAATTTAATTTTTTGATGTGTATTTTGGTATATATATTTTTATAAATAAAAAAAAATGCGTTATTTTATGGGTATTCTGCCTCTTTATTTTCATACAAATTTACGTTATTTTATTAATATTCTGTGTATTTATTTTGATACGAATTTACATTATTCTATTTGTGCTTTGTATATAATTTTTTATACAAATTTACGTTATTTTAAGTGTATTTGTTTATGTCTTTTCACTCAAATTTACATTATTTTATGTGTATTTTGTATATGTATTTCAATACAAATTTACCTAATTTTATGTGTATTTTGTATATTTATTTTCATACAAATTTAAAATATTTTTGTGTATTTTTGTATATAGTTTGATACAAATTTAGGTTATTCTATGTGTATTTTGTATATCTATTTTCATTCAAATACACATTCTTTTATTGACATTTTGTCTATTTATTTTGACGCGAATTTACAGTATTTAATGTGTATTTTGTATATATATTTTTATACGTATTTACATCATTTCATGTGTATTTTGTATATATATTCCTATAGAAATCAACGTTATTTTATGTGTATTCGTATATATTTTGAAACAAATTTACCATAGAATAATTTAATTTGTATTATTTTATATATACGTAATGTAAAAAATTATAAAATTAAAGATGCAATATACCCATAAAATAACTCATATTTAAAAAAAAATATATACAAAAATACACATAAAATAATTAAATTTGTATTAAAATAAATATACAAAATACACATACAATAAGGTAGATTTTTATTGAAATAGATATGCAAAAAACACATAAAATAAAGTGAATTTGTATCAAAATATATACGAATACACACAAAAAAATATCGTAAATGTTTTAGAAAATATATATACAAAATACACATTAAATAATGTAAATACATAAAAAAATATATATACAAAATACACATAAAATAATGTAAATTCGTATGAAAATAAATAAACAAAATTTCCTCTAAAAGAATGTATATTTGTAGGAAAATATATATACAAAATACAAATAAAATAAAAAAAATTTGTATAAAAATATATAAAAAAATACACAAAAATAATTTAAATTTGTTTGAAAATAGATATGCAAAATACACATGAAATTAGGCAAATTTTTTTTAAATACATATACAAAATACACATAAAATAATGTAAATTTGTATGTAACTATATAAACAAATACACATAAGATAACGTAAATTTCCATAAAATATATGTACAAAATATACATTAAATAATGTAAATATGTCTAAAAATATGTATACAAAATACACAGAATAACGTAAAATCGTATCAAAATAAATAAACAGACTATCAATAAAATAATGTAAATTTGTATGAAAATAAAGATGCAAAATACCCATATAATAACGCATATTTGTTTAAAAATATATATACAAAAATACACATAAAATAATTAAATTTGTATGAAAATAAATATACAAAAGGCACATACAATAAAGAAAATTTGTATTGAAATAGATATGATAAATAAATATAAATAATGTTAATTTGTATCAAAATATATATACGAATACACATAAAATAGAGTAAATTTCTATGAAAATATATATTAAAAATACATATAAAATTATGTAAATAGTTATATAATATATATATATATATATATATATATATATATATATATATATATATATATATATATATATATATATATATATATATATATATATATATATATATATATATATATATATATATATATCAAATACACCTAAAATAATGAAAATTCGTATCAAAATCAATAAACAAAATTCCGATAAAAGAACGTACAAATTTACATTATTTTATGTGTATTTTGTACATGTATTTAAATACAAATTTAAGTAATTATATGTGTATTTTGTATATCTATTTTCATACAAATTATTTTTTTTTTTGTTTTTTTGTATATATTTTTATTCAAATTTTCGTAATTTTATGTGTATTTTGTATATTTATTTTCCTACAAATATACGTTCTTTTATCGGAATTTTGTTTATTTATTTTGATACGAATTTTCATTTTTTTAGGTGTATTTCATATATATATTTTTATACTTATTTACATAATTTTATATGTGTTTTGAATATATATTTTCATAGAAATTTACTCTATATGTATATACAAAAAAACACAAAAATAATTTAAATTTGTATGAAAATAAATATACAAAATACACATAAAATTAAGTAAATTTCTATTTAAATACATATACAAAATACACTTAAAATAATGTAAATTTCAATGAAATTATATAAACAAATACACTTAAAATAACGTTAATTTGTATAAAATATATATAAAAATACACATTAAATAATGAAAATATGTATAAAAAAATATATACAAAACACAAATAGTATAATATAAAATCGTATCAAAATATATACACAGAATATTAATAAAATAATGAACATTTGTATGAAAACTAAGATGCAAAATACCTATAAAATAACGCTTTTTTTTAAAATTATATATACCAAAACACACATAAAATATTTGAATTTGTATTAAAATAAATATACAAAATGCACATACAATAAGGTAAATTTGTATTGAAATAGATATACAAAATACATATAAAACAATGTAAATTTGTTTCAAAATATATATACGAATACACATAAAATTACGTAGATTTCTATAAATATATATATACAAAATACAAATAAAATTAAGTAAATACGAATCAAAAATGTATAGAAAATACACATAAAATAATGTAAATTCGTATAAATATAAATAAACAAAATACCAATAAAAGAATGTGTATTTGTATAAATATAAATATACAAAATGCACATAAAATAACGTAAATTTGTATAAAACTATATACAAAAATACACAGAAGTAATTAAATTTGTATGAAAATAGATATACAAAATACACACAAAATAAGCTAAATTTGAATTGAAATATATATACAAAATAAATAAAATAAAGTAAATTCGTTTCAAAATATTTTTAACAAATACACATATAATAACGTAAATTTGTAAAAAAATATATAAACAAAATACACATTAAGTAATGTAAATACGTATAAAAAAAATATTGATAAAATACACAAATAATCAAGTCATTCGTATCAAAATAAATAAACAAAAAACTAATTAAATAATGTAAATCTGTATGAGAAAACATATACAAAATACACATAAAATAACGTTTTAAGTTTCTATAAAAATATATGTACAAAAATGCACATAAAATTAGTTTGCATAAAAAAATATATACAAAACACACATTAGATAATGTAAATGAGTATAAAAATATGTATACAAAATACCTATGAAATAATCTAAATTCGTATCGAGTAAAATTAAGAAAATAACAATAAAATAATGTAATTTTGGATGAAAATATATATAGAAAACAAACATAAAATAACCTAAAAAAAAATACAAATATACACATTAAATTATTTAAAATTGAATGAAATAAATATACAAAATAAACATAAAATAAGGTAAATTTGTAATAAAATATATGTAAGAATACACATGAAATAACATAAATTTGTATGAAAATATAAATACAAATACACATAAAATAACATAAATTTGTATAAAATTTGTTTCAAAATATATACGAATGCACACAATAAAATAACGTAAATTTTTATGAAAATGTATATATAAAATACACATAAAATAATTTAAATACGTAGAAAAATACATATACAAAATACACATAAAATAATGTAAATTCGTAAAAAATTAAATACACGAAATTCCAATAAAAGAATGTATAATTGTAGGAAAATATATATACAAAAAACAAATAAAATAACTAAAATTTGTATAAAAATATATACAAAAATACTCAAAAATAATTTGTTTGTTTGAAAATAGATATGCAAAATACACATAAAGTTAGGCAAATTTGTATTGAAATACATATACAAAACTCACATAAAATAATGTAAATTTGTATGTAAATATATAAACAAATACATATAAAATAACGTAAATTTGGATAAAATATATATACAAAATATACATTAAATATTTTAAATATGTATAAAAATATATTATATTATATATATTTTTATTGATATTTGCGTTAATTATATGTATTTTGTAAATGTTTTCTCATAGAAATTTACATTATTTTATTGGTATTTTGTCTATTTATTTTGATACGAATTACATGATTATTTCTGTATTTTGTACATTTTTTTTATACGTATTTACATTATTTAATGTGTATTTTGTTTATATATTTTTATACAAATTTACGTTATTATTTCATGTGTATTTTTTATAGTTTTAAACAAATTTATATTATTTAATGTGTATTTTGTATATATATATTTATACAAATACACATTCTTTTATTGGTATTTTGTTTATTTATTTTGATACTAATTTACATTATTTTATGTGTATTTTGTATACATTTTTTATACGTATTTACTTAATTTTATGTGTATTTTGTATATATATTTTTATAGATTTCTACCTTATTTCATGTGTATTCGTATCTATATTTTGAAAAAAATTTACATTGTTGATATGTATTTTGCATATGTATTTTTGTGTATTCTGTATTTATTTTTGTTATACATAGAATAATGTAAAATCGTATTAAAATAAGTACACAGAATATCAATAAAATAAATTAAATTTGTATGAAAATAAAGATGCAAAATACCCATAAGATAAAGCATTTTTTTTTAAATACATATACAAAAATAAACATAGAATAATTAAATTTGAATGAAAATAGATTTACAAAATACACATAACATAACTAAAATTTGTATTGAAATATATACAAAAATACATATAAATAATTTGAGTTTGTATGAAAATAGATATTCAAAATACACATAAAACTAGGTAAATTTCTTTTGAAATATATATACAAAATGCCCATAAAATATTGTGAATTTGTGTCAAAATATATAAACAAATACACATAAAATAACGTAAATTTGTATGAGAAATATATACAAAATACACATAGAATAATGTCAAATCGTATCAAAATGAATGAGCAGAATATCAATAAAATAACGTAAATTTGTTTGAAAATAGAGATGCAAAATACCCATAAAATAAAGCATATTTAAAAAAAAATACATATACAAAAATACACATAGAATAATTAAATTTGTATTAAAATTAATATACAAAATGCATATATAATAAGGTAAATTTGTATTGAAAAAATATGCAAAATACACATAAAAGTGTAAATTTGTTTAAAAATCTATATACGAATACACAAAATATAACGTAGATTTCTATAGAAATATATATACAAAATACACATGAAATGATGTAAATACGTATAAAAATATATATACAAAATACACATTAAATAATGTAAAATCGCGTCAAAATAAATAAACAAAATATCAATAAAAGAATGTGTATTTGTATGAAAATAGATATACAAAATACACATAAAATAACCTAAATTTGTATCAAACTATATACAAAAATACACAAAAATATTTTAAATTTGTATGAAAATAAATATACAAAATACATATAAAATTAGGTAAATTTGTATTGAAATACATACACAAAATACACATAAAATAATGTAAATTTCAATACATAAACAAACAAATACACTTAAAATAAAGTAAATTTGTATAAAAAATATGTACAAAACACAAATAGAATAATGTAAAATCGTATCAAAATAAATACACAGAATATTAATAAAATAATGTAAATTTGTATGAAAATAAAGAAGCAAAATACCCATAAAATAACGCATTTTCTTTATTTATAAAAATATATATGCCAAAATACACATCAAAAAATTAAATTTGTATTAAAATAAATATACAAAAAACACATACAATAAGGTAAATTTGTATTGAAATAGATATGCAAAATACATATAAAACAATGTAAATTTGTTTCAAAATATATATACGAATACACATAAAATAATGAAGATTTGTATAAAAATATATATACAAAATACACATAAAATGAAGTAAATACGTATAAAAAAATGTATACAAAAAACACATAAAATAATGTAAATTCGTATCAAAATAAATAAACAAAATACCAATAAAAGAATGTGTTTTTGTATAAATATAAATATACAAAATACACATAAAATAACGTAAATTTATATAAAACTATATACAAAAATACACAGAAGTAATTAAATTTGTATGAAAATATATACAAAATACACACAAAATAAGCTAAATTTGAATTGAAATATATATACAAAATACATGAAATAAAGTAAATTTGTATCAAAATATTTATACAAATACACATATAATAACGTAAATTTGTATGAAAATATATAAACAAAATTCACATTAAATAATGTAAATACGTATAAAAAAATATGTACAAAATACACATATAATCATGTAATTCGTATCAAAATAAATAAACAAAATACCAATAAAATAATATAAATTTGTATGAGTAAACGTGTATGTTGCATATTTTTTCAATACAAATTTACCTTATTAATACGCATTTTTTATATTAATTTTAATACAAATTTAATTATTCGATGTGTATTTTTGTATATGTATTTTTATAAACATATGCTTTATTTTTTTGGTATTTTGCATCTTTATTTTCATACAAATTTACATTATTTTATTGACATTCTGCTCATTCATTTTGATACGAATTGGAATTATTCTATGTGTATTTTGTATATATTTTTCATACAAATTTACTTTATTTTATGTGTATTTGCTTATATATTTCAACAAATTTACCTATTTTATATGTATTTTGTATATCTATTTTCATACAAACTCAAATTATTTCTATGTATTTTTGTATATATTTTAATACAAATTTTAGTTATGTTATGTGTATTTTGTAAATTTATTTTCATTCAAATATATATTATTTTATTGGTGTTTTGTTGATTTATATTGATAAGAATTTACATTATTTGATAAGTACTTTGTATATATATTTTTATACGCTTTTACATTATTTAATATTTATTTTGTATATATATTTTTATACAAATTCATGGTATTTTATGTGTATTTGTATATATATTTTTATATAAATTTACATTTTTTTATGTGTATTTTGTACATATATTTTATTACAAATCTAATTTATTTATTTTGTATGTGTATTTTGTATATTTATATTTATCCAAATACACATTCTTTTATTGGTATTTTGTTTATTTATTTTAAAAGTCATTTATTTTATGTGTATTTATATACATTTTTTATACGTAATTACTTTATTTTATGTGTATTTTGTATATATTTTATAGAAATCTAGTTTTTTTTTTATTTGTATTCGTATATATATTTTGAAACAAATTTACATTATTTTATTAATATTCGGTGTATTTATTTTGATACGATTTTACATTATACTATTTGTTTTTTGTATATACTTTTTTTATACATATTTACATTATTTAATGTGTATCTTGCATATATATTTTATTCAAATTTATTATCTATTATCTATTTTATACAAATACACATTCTTTTCATAATATTTTGTTAATACATTTTGACACGAATACATATTAAATAACATGAATTTGTATAAAATTTGTATCAAAATATATACTTATACACACAATATAATAACGTAATTTTTTTATGAAAATGTATATACAAAATACACATAAAATAATTTAAATACGTAGAAATATATATATACAAAAAACACATAAAATAATGTAAATATATATGAAAATATATAAACACCAACACACAAAAAAATGTAAAGTTATAATTTATATATATATATATATATATATATATATATATATATATATATATATATATATATATATATATATATATATATATATATATATATATATATATATATATATATATATATATATATATATATATATATATATATATATATATATATATACAAAAGACATATAAAATAATTAAATTTGTATTAAAATAAATATACAAAATGCACGTACACTAAAGTAAATTTGTATTGAAATAGATATGCAAAATACACATTAATAATGTAAATTTGTATCAAAATATATATACGAATACTCATAAAATAAAGTAAATTTCTATGAAAATATACATACAAAATAAATATACAATATACAAATGTGTATTTGTTAAAAATATTTTGAAACGAATTTAATGTATTTTATGTATTTTGTATATATTTATATTCAATATAAATTCAAATATTTTATGTGTATTTTGGTATATATAATTTTATAAAAAATGCGTTATTTTATAGGTATTTTGCATCTTAGTTTTCATACAAATGTACATTATTTGATTAATATTCTGTGTATATATTTTGATACGATTTTATATTATACTATTTGTGTTTTGTATATATTTTTTTTATACATATTTTCATTATTTAATGTGTTTTTTTTTATATATATTTCATACAAATTAACGTTATTTTAAGTGTATTTGTTTATATAATTTCACTCAAATTTACATTATTTTATGTGAATTTTGTACATGTATTTAAATACAAATTTCACTAATTATATGTGTATTTTGTATATCTATTTTCATACAAATTGAAAATAATTTTTTGTATTTTTGTATATATTTTTATTTAAATTTTCGTAATTTTATGTGTATTTTGTATATTTATTTTCCTACAAATATACGTTCTTTTATCGGAATTTTATTTATTTATTTTGATGAGAATTTTCATTTTTTTTAGGTGTATTTGATATATATATTTTTATACTTATTTACATAATTTTATATGTATTTTGAATATATATTTTCATAGAAATTTACTCTATATGTATATGTATAGAAAATACACATGAAATAATCTAAATTCGTATCGAAATAAATGAAGAAAATACCGATAAAATAACGTAATTTTGAATGAAAATATATATAGAAAATACACATAAAATAACGTAAATACAAATAAATATATACACATAAAATGATTTGAATTTGAATGAAAATAGATATATAAAGAAACTTAAAATAAGGCAAATTTATAATGAAATATATATACAAAATACACATAAAATAATGTAGATTTGTTTCAAAATATATATACGAATACACATAAAATAATGTAGATTTCTATAGAAATATATATACAAAATACGCATGAAATGTTGTAAATACGTATAAAAATATATATACAAAATACACATTAAATAAAGTAAACTCGTGTCAAAATAAATAATTAAAATATCAATAAAAGAATGTGTATTTGTATGAAAATACATATACAAAATACACATAAAATAACGTACATTTGTATAAAACTATATATAAAAATACACAAAAATAAGTTAAATTTGTATGAAAATAAATATACAAAATACACATAAAATTAGGTAAATTTGTAAAGAAATACATATACAAAATACATATAAAATAATGTAAATTTGAATGAAAATATATAAACAAATACACTTAAATTAGCATAAATTTGCATAAAATATATATAAAAAATACTCATTAAATAATGTAAATATGTATAAAAAATATATATACAAAACACAAATAGAATAATGTAAAATCGTATTAAAATAAATACACAGAATGTAAATAAAATAATGTAAATTTGTATGAAAATAAAGATGCAAAATACCCATAAAATAACGCATTTTTTATAAATATACAAAATACACATGAAAGGATGTAAATACGTATAAAAATATATATACAAAATACACATTAAATAATGTAATTTCGCGTCAAAATAAATAAACAAAATGTCAATAAAAGAATGTGTATTTGTATGTAAATAAATATACAAAATACACATAAGATAACATAAATTTGTATAAAACTATATACAAAAATACAAAAAAATAATTTAAATTTGTATGAAAATAAATATACAAAATACACATAAAATTAGGTAAATTTGTATTGAAATACATGTAGAAAATACACATAAAATACTGTAAATTTGACTGAAAATACATAAATAAATACACTTAAAATAACGTAAATTTGTATAAAAAAATATATACAAAACACAAATAGAATAATGTAAAATCGTATCAAAATAAATACACAGAATATTAATAAAATAATGTAAATTTGTATGAAAATAAAGAAGCAAAATACCCATAAAATAACGCATTTTTTTTAAATATATATACAAAAATACACATAAAATTTTTTATTTGTATTAAAATAAATATACAAAATACACATACAATAAGGTAGATCTGTATTGAAATAGATATGCAAAATACATATAAAACAAAGTAAATTTGTTTCAAAATATATATACGAATACACATAAAATAACGTAGATTTGTATAAAAATATATATATACAATATGCACGTAAAATGAAGTAAATACGTATAAAAAAATGTATACAAAATACACATAAAATAATGTAAACTCGTATCAAAATAAATAAACAAAATACCAATAAAAGAATGTGTATTTGTATAAATATAAATGTACAAAATACACATAAAATAACGTAAATTTGTATTAAACTATATACAAAAATACACAGAAGTAATTAAAGTCGTATGAATATAGATATACAAAATACAGATAAAATAAGCTAAATTTGAATTGAAATGTATATACAAAATACATAAAATAATGTAAATTTGTATCAAAATATTTATAAAAATACATATAATAACGTAAATTTGTTTAAAAATATATAAACAAAATACATATTAGGTAATGTAAATACGTATAAAAAATATGTACAAAATACACATATAATCTTGTAATTCGTATCAAACTAAATAAACAAAAAAGCAATAAAATAATGTAAATTTGTATAAGAAAACATATACAAATACATAAAAAATAACGCTAATTTCTATAAAAATATATGTCCAAAAATGAACGTAAAATAAATTAACTTTGGATAAAAATATATATACAAAACACACATTAAATAATGTAAATGCGTACATAAAATAACCTAAATTTGTGTAAAACTATATACAAAAATACAAAAAAATAATTTAAATTTGTTTGAAAAGAAATATACAAAATACACATAAAATTAGGTTAATTTCTATTGAAATACATATACAAAATACACATAAAATAATGTAAATTTGAAAGAAAATATATAAACAAATACACATATAATAACGTAAATTTGTATGAAAATTATATACAAAATAATCATTAATTAATGTAAATATGTATAAGAAAATATATACAAAACACAAATAGAATAATGTAAAATCGTATCAAAATATATACACAGAATATTAATAAAATAATGTAAATTTGTATGAAAATTAAGATGCAAAATACCTATAAAATAACGCATTTTTTTTAAAATTATTGATACCAAAATACACATAAAATATTTGAATTTGTATCAAAATAAATATACAAAATGCACATACAATAAGGTAAATTTGTATTGAAATAGATATGCAAAATACATATAAAATAATGTAAATTTGTTTCAAAATATATATGCGAATACACATAAAATAACGTAGATTTCTATAAAAATACATATACAAAATACACATAAAATTAAGTAAATACGTATAAAAAAATGTATACAAAATACACATAAAATAATGTAAATTCGTATAAATATAAATAAACAATATAGCAATAAAAGAATGTGTATTTGTATAAATATAAATATACAAAATGCACATAAAATAACGTAAATTTATATAAAACTATATACATAAAATAACGCAAATTTCTATAAAAATATATGTACAAAAATGAACATAAAATAAATTTGCATAAAAATATATATACAAAACACACATTAGATAATGTAAATGAGTATAAAAATATGTATACAAAATACCTATGAAATAATCTAAACTCGTATCGAATTAAATTAAGAAAATATCAATAAAATATTGTAATTTTGGATGAAAATATATATACAAAATACACATAAAATAACCTAAATACAAATACAAATATACACATAAAATAATTTAAAATTGAATGAAATAAATATACAAAATAAACATAAAATAAGGTAAATTTGTAATGAAATATATGAAAAAATACACATAAAATAATATAAATTTGTATGAAAATATATATACAAATACACATTAAATAACATGAGTTTGTATAAAATTTGTATCAAAATATATACGAATACACACAATAAAATAACGTAATTTTTTTAAAGAAAATGTATATACAAAATACACTTAAAATAATGTAAATTTGTATACAAATATATAAACAAATACACATAAAATAATGTAAATTTGGATAAAATATATATACAAAATAAACCTTAAATAATGTAAATATGTATAAAAAATATATACAAAATACACATAGAATAATGTTAAATCGTATCAAAATAAATAAAGAGAATATTAATAAAATAAAGTAAATTTGTATGAAAATAAAGCTGCAAAATATACATATAATAACGCATATTTGGATAAAAATATATATACAAAAATACATATAAAATAGCTAAATTTGTATTAAAATAAATATTCAAAATGCACGTACAATAAAAAAAAATTTGTATTGAAATAGATATGCAAAATACACATCAATAATGTAAATTTGTATCAAAATATATATACGAATACTCATAAAATAGAGTAAATTTCTATGAAAATATACATACAAAATAGATATACAAAATACACATAGAATAATGTAAAATCATACCAAATAAATACACAGAATATCAATAAAATAATGAAATTTGTATGAAAATAAAGATGCAAAATACCCATAAAATAAAGCAAATTTTTATAGAAATACATACACAAAAATACACATAGATTAATCAAATTTGTATTAAAATTAATATACAAAATGCACATACAATAATGTAAATTTGTATTGAAAAAATATGCAAAATACACATAAAACAATGTAAATTTGTTTCAAAATATATATACGAATACACATAAAATAACGTAGATTTCTATAGAAATATATATATACAAAATACACTTGAAATAATGTAAATACGTATAAAAATATATATACAAAATACACATTAAATAATGCTAATTCGTGTCAAAATAAATAAAAAAAATATCATGAAAAGAATGTGTATTTGTATAAAAATAGATATACAAAATACACATAAAATAACCTAAATTTGTATAAAACTATATACAAAAATATACAAAAATAATTTAAACTTGTATGAAAATAAATATACAAAAAACATAAAATTAGGTAAATTTATATTGAAATACATATACAAAATAAACGTAAAATAATGTAAATTTGAATGAAAATATATAAACATATGGACTTAAAATAACGTAAATTTGTATCAAATATATATACAAAAAACACATTAAATAATGTAAATATGTATAAAAAAATATATACAAAACACAAATAAAGTAATGTAAAATCGTATCAAAATAAATACAGAAAATATTAATAAAATAATGTAAATTTGTATGAAAATTAAGACTCAAAATACCCATGTTATGTGTATTCGTATATATATTTTGAAACAAATTTATATTGTTTATATGTATCTTGCATATCTAGTTTTGTGTATTCTGTATTTATTTTTGTTATACATAGAATAATGTAAAATCGTATCAAAATAAGTACACAGAATATCAATAAAATAATTTAAATTTGTATGAAAACAAAGATGCAAAATACGCATAAGATAAAGCATATTTAAAAAAAAAATACATATACAAAAATACTCATAGAATAATTAAATTTGTATTAAAATTAATATTCAAAATGCACACATACAATAAGGTAAATTTGTATTGAAAAAAAAAAAAAACGCTAAATACAAATAAAACATTGTAAATTTGTTTCAAAATATATATACGAATACACATAAAATAACGTAGATTTCTATAGAAATATATATACAAAATACACATGAAATTATGTAAATAAATAAAAAAAAAAAAAAAAAATATATATATATATATATATATATATATATATATATATATATATATATATATATATATATATATATATATATATATATATATATATATAAAATACATATTAAGTAATGTAAATTCGTGTCAAAATAAATAAACAAAATATCATGAAAAGAATGTGTATTTGTATGAAAATAAATAATAGATAATAAATTTGTATGAAATATATGTTAATATGTATAAAAAAATATATACAAAAAACAAATAGAATAATGTAAGATCGTATCAAAATAAATACACAGAATATTAATAAAATAATATAAATTTGTATGAAAATAAAGATGCAAAATTCCCATGAAATAGCGCATTTCTTATAAAAATATATATACCAAAATACACATAAAATATTTAAATTTGTATTGAAATAAATATACAAAATGCACATACAATAAGATAAACTTCTATTGAAAGAGATATGCAAAAATACATATAAAACAAAGTAAATTTGTTTCAAAATATATAAACGAATACACATAAAATAACGTAGATTTCTATAAAAAATATATATACAAAATACACAAAAAATTAGGTAAATACGTATAAAAAATTGTAAACAAAATACACATAAAATAATATAAATTCAAAACAAAATAAATAAACAAAATACCAATAAAAGAATGTGTATTTGTATAAATATAAATGTACAAAATACACATACAAAATAAACATAAAATAAGGTAAATTTGTAATGAAATATATGTACAAAATACACATAAAATAATGTAAATTTATATGAAAATATATATACAAATACACATAAAATACCATGAATTTGTATAAAATTATATATTCAAAATAAATATTAAATAATGTAAATGCGTATAAAAACGTATATAAAAAGTACATATAAAATAATGTAAATTCGTATCAATATAAATCAACAAAATACCAATAAAATAATATATATTTGAATGAAAATAGATTTACAAAATACACATAACATAACTAAAATTTGTATTGAAATATATACAAAAATACATAAAAATAATTTGAGTTTGTATGAAAATAGATATTCAAAATACACATAAAACTAGGTAAATTTTTTTTTAATATATATACAAAATACCCATAAAATATTGTAAATTTGTGTCAGAATAAATAAACAAATACTCATAAAATAACGTAAATTTGTTTGAAAAATATATACAAAATACACATAGAATAATGTCAAATCGTACCAAAATGAATGAGCAGAATATCAATAAAATAACGTAAATTTGTATGAAAATAAAGATGCAAAATATCCATAAAATAAAGCATATTTTTATAAAAATACATATACAAAAATACACATAGAATAATTAAATTTGTATTAAAATTAATATACAAAATGCATATACAATAAGGTAAATTTCTAATGAAAAAATATGCAATACACATAAAAGTGTAAATTTGTTTAAAAATCTATATACGAATTCACATAATATAACGTAGATTTCTATAGAAATATATAAACAAAATACATATGAAATGATGTAAATACGTATAAAAATATATATACAAAATACACATTAAATAATTTAAATTCTCGTCAACATAAATTAACAAAATATCAATAAAAGAATGTGTATTTGTATGAAAATAGATATACAAAATATTCATAGAATAACCTAGGTTTGTATAAAACTATATACAAAAATGCACAAAAATAATTTAAATTTGTATGAAAATAAATATACAAAATACACAAAATTATTTTGTATATCTATTTTATACAAATGTACGTTATTTTATGTGAATTTGTTTTCATTTCATACAAATTAACATTATTTTATGTATATTTTGTACATGTATTTAAATACAAATTTAAGTAATTACATATTTTTATAAAAATACATATACAAAAATACACATAGATTAATCAAATTTGTATTAAAATTAATATACAAAATGCACATACAATAAGGTAAATTTGTATTGAAAAAATATGCAAAATACACATAAAACAATGTAAATTTGTTTCAAAATATATATTCGAATGCACATAAAATATTGCAGATTTCTATAGAAATATATATACAAAATACACTTGAAATAATGTAAATACGTATAAAAATATATATACAAAATACACATTAAATAATGTTAATTCGTGTCAAAAAAACAAACAAAATATCATGAAAAGAATGTGTATTTGTATGAAAATAGATATACAAAATACACATAAAACAACCTAAATTTGTATAAAACTATATAGAAAAATACACATAAATAATTTAAACTTGTATGAAAATAAATATACAAAAAACATATAAAAATAGGTAAATTTGTATTGAAATACATATACAAAATACACATAAAATAATGTAAATTTGAATGAAAATATATAAACATATAGACTTAAAATAACGTAAATTTGTATCAAATATATATACAAAAAAAACATTAAATAATGTAAATATGTATAAAAAAAATATATACAAAACAAAAATAAAATAATGTAAAATCGTATCAAAATAAATACAGAAAATATTAATAAAATAATGTAAATTTGTATGAAAATTAAGATGCAAAATACCCATAAAATAACGCATTTTTTATAAAAATATATATACGAGAAAACATAAAATATTTGATTTTGTATTAAAATAAATAGATATACAAAATACACATAAAATAAGCTAAATTTGAATCGAAATATATATACAAAATACATAAAATAATGTAAATTTGTATCAAAATACCTATAAAAATACACATATAATTACATAAATTTGTATAAAATTATATAAACAAAATACACATTAAATAATGTAAATACGTATAAAAAAATGTAAAAAATACACAAATAATCATGTAATTCGTATCAAAATAAATAGACAAAATACCAATAAAATAATGTAAATTTCTATGAGAAAACATATACAAAATTCACATAAATAACGAAAATATCAATAAAAATATATATAATATAATATATTTTTATACATATTTAAAATATTTAATGTATATTTTGTATATATATGTATATATATATATATATATATATATATATATATATATATATATATATATATATATATATATATATATATATATATATATATATATATATATATATATATATATATATATATATATATTTTATCCTAATTTACGTGATTTTATATGTATTTGTTTATATATTTTCATACAAATTTACATTATTTTATGTGAGTTTTGTATATGTATTTCAATACAAATTTGCCTAACTTTATGTGTATTTTGCATATCTATTTTCAAACAAATTTAAATTATTTTGTGTATTTTGTATATATTTATACAAATTTTAGTTATATTATTTGTTTTTGTATATATATTTTCCTACAAATATACATTCTTTTATTGTAATTTTGTATTTAATTTTTACGAATTTACATTATTTTATGTGTATTTTGTATATATATTTTTCTACGTATTTAAACTATTTCATGTGTATTTTATATATACATTTTCATAAAAAATTACGTTATTTTATTGTGTGTATTCGTATATATTTTGAAACATTTTATACAAATTCATGTTATTTTATGTGTATTTGTATATATATTTTCATACAAATTTATATTATTTTATGTGTATTCTTACATATATTTTATTACAAATTTACCATATTTTATGTTTATTTTGTATATTTATTTCATTCAATTTTAAATTATTTTATGTGTATATTTGTATTTGTATTTAGGTTATTTTATGTGTGTTTTCTATATATATTTTCATCCAAAATTACATTATTTTATTGTTATTTTCTTAATTTCACTCGATACGAATTTAGATTATTTTATACGTATTTTGTATACATATTTTTATACTCATTTACATTATCTAATGTGTGTTTTGTATATATTTTTTTATGCAAACTAATTTTATGTGCATTTTTGTACATATATTTTTATAGAAACTTAAAACGTTATTTTATGTGTATTTTGTATATGTTTTCTCATACAAATTTACATTATTTAACTAGTTTTTTGTTTATTTATTTTGATACGAATGACTTGATTATTGGTGTATTTTGTAAACATTTTTTTTATACGTATTTACATTACTTAATGTGTATTTTGTTTATATATTTTTTTAACAAATTTACGTTATTATATGTGTATTTGTTAAAAATATTTTGAAACGAATTTACTTTATTTTATGTATTTTGTATATATATTTCAATTCAAATTTAGCTTATTTTGTGTGTATTTTGTATATCTATTTTCATGCAAATTTAATTACTTCTGTGTATTTTTGTATATAGTTTTATTCAAATTTACGTTATTTTATGTGCATTTTGTATATTTATATTTATACAAATACACATTCTCTTATTGGTATTTTGTTTATTTATATTTATACGAATTTACATTATTTTATGTGTATTTTGTATACATTTTTGATTCGTATTTACTTAATTTTATGTGTATTTTGTATATATATATTTATAGAAATCTACGTTATTTTATGTGAATTCGTATATATATTTTGAAACAAATTTACATTGTTTTATATGTTTTTTGCATATCTATTTCAATACAAATTTACCTTATTGTATGTGCATTTTGTATATTTATTTTAATACAAATTCAAATATTTTATGTGTTTTTTGGTATATATAATTTTATAAAAAATGTTATTTTATAGGTATTTTGCATCTTAGTTTACATACAAAAGAACATTATTTTATTAATATTCTGTGTAAATATTTTGATACGATATTAAATTATACTCTGTGTGATTTCTATATATTTTTTTATACATATTTTCAATATTTAATGTGTATTTTTTATATATATTTTATACAAATTAACGTCATTTTAAGTGTATTTGTTTATATAATTTCATTCAAATTTACATTATTTTTAGTGTACTTTGTATATGTATTTCAATACAAATTTACCTAATTTTATGTGTATTTTGTATATTTATTTTCATACAAATTTAAATTATTTTTGTGTTTTTTTGTATATACATATAGAGTAAATTTCTATGAAAATATATATTCAAAATACATATAAAATTATGTAAATAAGTATAAAAATATATATATCAAATACACCTAAAAAAATGAAAATTCGTATCAAAATAAATTAACAAAATTCCGATAAAAGAACGTATATTTGTAGGAAAATAAATCTACAAAATACACATAAAATTTCGAAAATTTGAATGAAAATATATACAAAAAAACAAAAAAAAAATTTCAATTTGTATGAAAATAGATATACAAAATACACATATAATTAGTTAAATTTGTATTTAAATACATGTACAAAATATACATAAAATAATGTAAATTTGTATGAAATGAAAACAAATTCACATAAAATAACGTACATTTGTATAAAATATATATACAAAATATACATAGAATAACGTAAAATCGTATCAAAATAAATACACAGAATATCAATAAAATAATGTAAATTTGTATGAAAATAAAGATGCAAAATACCCATAAAATAAAGCATATTTTTTTAAAAATACAAATACAAGAATACACATAGAATAATTAAATTTGTATTAAAATTAATATACAAAATGCACGTACAATAAGGGAAATTTGTATTGAAAAAATATACAAAATGCACATAAAACAATGCATATTTGTTTCAAAATATATATACGAATACACATAAAATAACGTATATTTCTATAGAAATATATATAAAAAATACACATGAAATGACGTAAATACGTATAAAAATATATATACACAATACACATTAAATAATGTAAATTCGCATCAAAATAAATAAACAAAATATCAATAAAAAAATGTGTATTTGTATGAAAATAGATATACAAAATACACATAAAATATTGTAAATTTGTATAAAACTCTAAAAAAAATACAGAAAATTATTTAAATTTGTATAAAAATATATATACAAAATACACATAAAACTAGTTAAATTTCTATTGAAATACGTATAGAAAATACACATAAAATAATGTAAATTTGAATGAAAATATATAAACAAATACACTTAAAATAACGTAAATTTGTATGAAATATATATAGAAAATACACATTAAATGATGTAAATATGCATAAAAAAATATATACAAAACGCAAATTGAATAATGTGAAATAGTATCAAAATAAATACACAGAATATTATTAAAATAATGTAAATTTGTATGAAAATAAAGATGCAAAATACCCATAAAACAACGCATTTTTTATGAAAATATATATATCAAAATACACATAAAATATTTAAATTTGTATTACAATAAATATACAAAATGCACATACAATAAGGTAAATTTGTATTGAAATAGATATGCAAAATACACATAAAACAATGTAAATTTGTTTCAAAATATATATACGAATACACATAAAATAACGTAGATTTCTATAAAAATATATATACAAAAAACACATAAAATGAAGTAAATACGTATAAGAAAATGTTTACAAAATACACATAAAATAATGTAAATTCGTATCAAAATAAATAAACTAAATGCCAATAAAAGAATGTTTACTTGTATAAATATAAATATACAAAATACACATAAAATAACGTAAAATTGTATAAAACTATATACAAAAATAAACAAAAATAATTAAATTTGTATAAAAATAGATATACAAAAGACACATGAAATAAGCTAAATTTGAATTGAAATAAATATAGAAAATACATAAAATAATGTAAATTTGTATCAAAATATATATTCAAATACACATATATTAAAATTAATATACAAAATGCGTATATAATAAGGTAAATTTGTCTTGAAAAAATATGCAACATAGACGTTTACTCATACAAATTTATATTATTTTATTGGTATTTTGTTTATTTATTTTGATACGAATTACATGATTATATGTGTATTTTGTACATTTTTTTTTATACGTATTTACATTATTTAATGTTTATTTTGTTTATATATTTTCATACAAATTTACGTTATTATATGTGTATTTGTATAAATATTTTGATACAAATTAACTTTATTTTATGTATTTTGTATATATATTTCAATTCAAATTTAGATTATTTGTGTGTATTTTGTATATATTTTCATACAAATTTAATTACTTCTGTGTATTTTTGTATATAGTTTTGTATAAATTTACGTTATTTTATGTGTATTTTGTATATTTATATTTATACAAATACAAATTCTTTTATTGCTATTTTGTTTATTTATTTTGATACGAATTTACATTATTTTATGTGTATTTTTTATACATTTTTCTATACGTATTTACTTCATTTTATGTGTATTTTGTATATATATTTTTATAGAAATCTACGTGATTATATGTGTATTCGTATATATATTTTGAAACAAATTTACATTCTTTTATATGTATTTTGTATATCTATTTCAATACAAATTTACCTTATTGTATTTATTTTTTGTATATTTATTTTAAAACAAATTTAATTTTTTTATGTGTATTTTGGTATATATATTTTTATAAATAAAAAAAAATGCGTTATTTTATGGGTATTTTGCTTCTTTATTTTCATACAAATTTACATTATTTTATTAATATTCTGTGTATTTATTTTGATACGATTTTACATTATTCTATTTGTGTTTTGTACATATTTTTTTATACAAATTTACGTTATTTTAAGTGTATTTGTTTATGTATTTTCATTCAAATTTACATTATTTTATGTGCATTTTTTTTTGTGTATTTCAATACAAATTTACCTAATTTTATGTGTATTTTGTATATTTATTTTCATACAAATTTGAAATATTTTTGTGTATTTTTGTATATAGTTTGATACAAATTTAGGTTATTTTATGTGTATTTTGTATATCTATTTTCATACAAATACACATTCTTTTATTGATATTTTGTTTATTTATTTTGACGCGAATTTATATTATTTAAAGTGTATTTTGTATATATATTTTTATACGTATTTACATCATTTCATATGTATTTTGTATAGTTTTAAACAATATTATTTATTGTGTATTTTGTATATATATATTTATACAAATACACATTCTTTTATTGGTATTTTGTTTATTTATTTTGATACTAATTTACATTATTTTATGTGTATTTTGTATACATTTTTTATGCGTATTTACTTAATTTTATGTGTATTTTGTATATATATTTTTATAGAAATCTACCTTATTTCATGTGTATTCGTATATATATTTTGAAACAAATTTACATTGTTTATATGTATTTTGCATATCTATTTTTGTGTATTCTGTATTTATTTTTGTTTTACATAGAATAATGTAAAATCGTATCAAAATAAGTACACAGAATATCAATAAAATAATTTAAATTTGTATGAAAATAAAGATGCAAAATACCCATAAAAGAAAGCATATTTTTTTTAAAAAATACATATACAAAAATACACATAGAATAATTAAATTTGTATTAAAATTAATATACAAAATGCAAACATACAATAAGGTAAATTTGTATTGAAAAAAAAAACGCAAAATACAAATAAAACATTGTAAATTTTTTTCAAAATATATATACGAATACACATAAAATAAGGTAGATTTCTATAGAAATATATATACAAAATACACATGAAATTATGTAAATACGTATAAAAATATATATATATATATATATATATATATATATATATATATATATATATATATATATATATATATATATATATATAAAATGGTTATTAAGTAATGTAAATTCGTGACAAAATAAATAAACAAAATATCATGAAAAGAATGTGTATTTGTATGAAAATAAATAATAGATAATAAATTTGTGTGTAATATATATGCAAGATACATTTAAATAATGTAAATATTTATAAAAAAATATATATACAAAAAAATAAATACAATAATGTAAAATCGTATCAAAATAAATACACCGAATATTAATAAAATAGTGTAAATTTGTATGAAAATAAAGATGCAAAACTCCCATCAAATAGCGCATTTCTTATAAAAATATATATACCAAAATACACATAAAATATTTAAATTTGTATTGAAATAAATATACAAAATGCACATACAATAAGGTAAACTTCTATTGAAAGAGATATGCAAAAATACATATAAAACAATGTAAATTTGTTTCAAAATATATATACGAATACACATAAAATAACGTAGATTTCTATAAAAATATATATTCAAAATACACATAAAATTAAGTAAATACGTATAAAAAAATGTAAACAAAATACACATAAAATAATGTAAATTCGAAACAAAATAAATAAACAAAATACCAATAAAAGAATGTATATATATTTATTTAAATACAAAATCAAATATTTTATGTTTTTTCGTATATATATTTAAATGTATCTTGCATATATATTACACACAAATTTATTATCTATTATTTATTTTCATACAAATACACATTCTTTTCATGATATTTTGTTTATTTATTTTGTCACGAATTTACATTACTTAATATGTATTTTATATATATATATATATATATATATATATATATATATATATATATATATATATATATATATATATATATATATATATATATATATATATATATATATATATATATATATATATATATATATATATATTTTTATACGTATTTACATAATTTCATGTGTATTTTGTATATATATTTCTATATAAATCTACGTTATTTTATGTGTATTCGTATATATATTTTGAAACAAATTTACAATGTTTTATTTGTATTTTGCGTTTTTTTTCAATACAAATTTACCTTATTGTATGTGTGCATTTTGTATATTAATTTTAATACAAATTGAATTATTCTATGTGTATTTTTGTATATGTATTTTTTTAAAAATGCTTTATCTTATGTGTATTTTGCATCTTTATTTTCATACAAATTTAAATTATTTTATTGATATTCTGTGTACTTATTTTGATACGATTTCACATTATTCTATGTATAACAAAAATAAATACAGAATACACAAAAATAGATATGCAAAATACATATAAACAATGTAAATTTGTTTCAAAATATATATACGAATACACATGAAATAAGGTAGATTTCTATAAAAATATATATACAAAATACACATAAAATTAAGTAAATACGAATAAAAAATGTATACAAAATACACATAAAATAATGTAAATTAGTATCAAAATAAATAAACAAAATAACATTAAAAGAATGTGTATTTGTATAAATATATATATACAAAATACACATTAAATAATATAAATTTGTTTAAAACTATACAAAATACACATGAAATGATGTAAATACGTATAAAAATATATATACAAAATACACATTAAATAATGTAAATTCGCGTCAAAATAAATAAACAAAATATCAATAAAAGAATGTGTATTTGTATGAAAATAGATATACAATATACACATAAAATAACCTAAATTTGTATCAAACTATATACAAAAATACACAAAAATATTTTAAATTTAAATTTACCTTATTGTATTTGCATTTTGTATATTTATTTTAATACAAATTCAAATATTTTATGTGAATTTTGGAATATATAATTTAAAAAAAAATGCGTTATTTTATAGGTATTTTGCATGTTAGTTTTCATACAAATGTACATTATTTTATTAATATTCTGTGTATATATTTTGATACGATTTTATATTATACTCTTTGTGTTTTGTATATATTTTTTTATACATATTTTCATTATTTAATGTGTATTTTTTATATATATTTTATACAAATTAACGTTATTTTAAGTGTATTTGTTTATATAATTTCATTCAAATTTACATTATTTTAAGTGTATTTTGTATATGTATTTAAATACAAACTTACCTAATTTTATGTGTATTTTGTATATTTATTTATTTATTTATTTTTGTATAAACATATAGAGTAAATTTCTATGATAATATATATTCAAAATACATATAAAATTATGTAAATAAGTATAAAAATATATATATCAAATACACCTAAAAAAAAAAAAATTCGTATCAAAATAAATAAACAAAATTCCGAGAAAAGAACGTATATTTGTAGGAAAATAAATATACAAAATACACATAAAATTACGAAAATTTGAATAAAAATATATACAAAAAAACAAAAAAATAAATTTCAATTTGTATGAAAATAGATATACAAAATACACATATAATTAGTTAAATTTGTATTTAAATACATGTACATAAAATAATGTAAATTTGAATGAAATGAAAACAAATACACATAAAATAACGTACATTTGTATAAAATAGATATACAAAATATACATAGAATAATGTAAAATCGTATCAAAATAAATACACAGAATATCAATAAAATAATGTAATTTTGTATGAAAATAAAGATGCAAAATACCCATAAAATAAAGCATATTTTTTTAAAAATACATATACAAAAATACACATAGAATAATTAAATGTGTATTAAAATTAATATACAAAATGCACGTACAATAAGGTAAATTTGTATTGAAAAAATATAAAAAATGCACATAAAAGTGTAAATTTGTTTCAAAATATATATACGAATACACATAAAATAACGTAGATTTCTATAGAAATATATATACAAAATACACATGAAATGATGTAAATACGTATAAAAAAAAATATATATATATACAAAATACACATTAAATAATTTAAATTCTCGTCAAAATAAATAAACAAAATATCAATAAAAGAATGTGTATTTTTATGAAAATAGATATACAGAATACTAATAAAATAACCTAAGTTTTTATAAAACTATATACAAAAATACACAAAAATAATTTAAATTTGTATGAACATAAATATACAAAATACACATAAAATTAGGTAAATTTGTATTGAAATACATATACAAAATACACATAAGATAATGGAAATTTGAATGAAAATATATAAACATGTACACTTAAAATAACGTAAATTTGTATCAAATATATATACAAAATACACATTAAATAATGTAAATATGTATAAAAAAATATATACAAAACACAAATAGAATAATGTAAAATCGTATCAACAATAAATACACAGAATATTAATAAAATAATGTAAATTTGTATGAAAATAAAGATGCAAAATAGCCATAAAATAACGCATTTTCTATAAAAAAATATATACCAAAATACACATAAAATATTAAAATTTGTATTAAAATAAATATAAAAAATGCACATACTATAAGGTAAATTTGTATTAAAATAGATATGCAAAATACATATAAAACAATGTAAATTTGTTTCAAAATATATATACGAATACACATAAAATAACGTAGATTTCTATAAAAATAAATACACATAAAATGAAGTAAATACGTATAAAAAAATGAATACAAAAAATACATAAAAATCGTATCAAAATAAATAAACAAAATGCCAGTAAAAGAATGTGTATTTGTATAAATATAAATATACAAAATACACATAAAATATCGTAAATATGTATAAAACTATATACAAAAATTCACAGAAGTAATTAAATTTGTATGAAAATATATATACAAAATACAGCTAAAATAAGCTAAATTTGATTTGAAATGTACATACAAAATACATAAAATAATGTAAATCTGTATCAAAATATTTATACAAATACATATAATAACGTAGATTTGTTTAAAAATATATAAAGAAAATACACATTAAGCAATGTAAATACGTATAAAAAATATGTACAAAATACACATATAATCATGTAATTCGTATCAAAATAAATAAACAAAATAGCAATAAAATAATGTAAATTTGTATGAGAAAACATATACAAATAACTCAAATTTCTATAAAAATATATGTACAAAAATGCACATAAAATAAAGTAAATTTGCAAAAAAATATATATACAAAACACACACTAAATAATGTAAATGCATACACAAAATAACCTAAATTTGTATAAAACTATATACAAAAATACACAAAAATAATTTAAATTTGTTTGAAAAGAAATATACAAAATACACATAAAATTAGGTAAATTTGTATTGAAATACATGTACAAAATACACATCAAATAATGTAAATTTGAATGAAAATATATAGACAAATACACTTGAAATAACGTAAATTTGTATAAAATATATATGCAAGATTCACATTAAATAATGTAAATGTGTATAAAAAATCTATATACAAAAAACAAATAGAATAATGTAAAATCGTATCAAAATAAATACACAGAATATCAATAAAATAATGTAAATTTGTATGAAAATAAAGATGCAAAATTCCCAAAAATTATCGCATTTTTTATAAAAATATATTTACCAAAATACACATAAAATATTTAAATTTGTATTGAAATAAATATACAAAATGGATATACAGTAAGGTAAATTTGTATTGAAAGAGATATTCAAAAATACATATAAAACAATGTAAATTTGTTTCAAAATATATATACGAATACACATAAAATAAAATAGATTTCTATAGAAATATATATACAAAATACATATGAAATTATGTAAATACGTATAAAAATATATATACAAAATACATATCAAATAATGTAAATTCGTGTCAAAATAAATAAACAAAATATCATGAAAAGAATGTGTATTTGTATGAAAATAGATAATAGATAATAAATTTGTATAAAATATATATGCAAGATACACATTAAATAATGTAAATATGTATAAAAAAGTATATACAAAAATCAAATAGAATAATGTAACATCGTATCAAAATCAATACACCGAATATTAATAAAATAATGTAAATTTGTATGAGAATAAAAATGCAAAATTCCCATAAAATAGCGGATTTCCTATAAAAATATATTTACCAAAATACACATAAAATATTTAAATTTGCATTGAAATAAATATACAAAATGCACATACAATAAGGTAAATTTGTATTGAAAGAGATATGCAAAAACACATATAAAACAATGTAAATTTGTTTAAAAATATATATACGAATACAAATAAAAAAACGTAGATTTCTATAAAAATATATATACAAAATACACATAAAATTAGGTAAATACGTATAAAAAAATGTATACAAAATACACATAAAATAATGTAATTTCGAATTAAAATAAATGTAAATTTGAATGAAAATATAAAAACAAATACACTTAAAATAACGTAAATTTGTATAAAATATATATGCAAGATACACATTAAATAATGTAAATGTGTATAAAAAAATATATACAAAAAACAAATAGAATAATGTAAAATCGTATCAAAATAAATACACAGAATATCAATAAAATAATGTAAATTTGTATGAAAATAAAGATGCAAAATTCCCAAAAATTTTCGCATTTTTTATAAAAATAAATATACCAAAATACACATAAAATATTTAAATTTGTATTGAAATAAATATACAAAATGCATATACAGTAAGGTAAATTTGTATTAAAAGAGATATTCAAAAATACATATAAAACAATGTTAATTTGTTTCAAAATATATATACGAATACACATAAAATAAAGTAGATTTCTAAAGAAATATATATACAAAATACATATGAAATTATGTAAATATGTATAAAAATATATATACAAAATTCATATCAAATAATGTAAATTCGTGTCAAAATAAATAAACAAAATATCATGTAAAGAATGTGTATTTGTATAAAAATAGATAATAGATAATAAATTCGTATAAAATATATATGCAAGATACTCATTAAATAATGTAAATATGTATAAAAAAGTATATACAAAAAACAAATAGAATAATGTAAATTCGTATCAAAATAAATACACCGAATATTAATAAAACAATGTAAATTTGTATGAAAATAAAGATGCAAAATTCCCATAAAATAGCGCATTTCTTATAAAAATATATATACCAAAATACACATAAAATTTATAAATTTGTATTGAAATAAATATACAAAATGTATATACAATAAGGTAAATTTGTATTGAAAGAGATATGCAAAAATACATATAAAACAATGTAAATTTGTTTCAAAATATATATACGAATACAAATAAAAAAACGTAGATTTCTATAAAAATATATATACAAAATACACATTAAATTAAGTAAATACGTATAAAAAAATGTATTCAAAATACACATAAAATAATGTAAATTCGAATTAAAATAAATAAACAAAATACCAATAAAAGAATGTGTATTTGGATAAATATAAATATTCAAAATACACATACAAAATAAACATAAAATAAGGTAGATTTGTAATAAAACATATGTGCAAAATACACATACAATAATATAAATTTATATGAAAATATATATACAAATACACATAAAATACCGTGAATTTGTATAAAAATATTTATTCAAAATAAATATTAAATAATGTAAGAGCGTATAAAAATATATATACAAAGTACATATAAAATGAAAATTAAGATGCAAAATACCTATAAAATAACGCATTTTTTTATAAAATTATTAATACAAAAATACACATAAAATATTTGAACTTGTATTAAAATAAATATACAAAATGCACATACAATAAGGTAAATTTGTATTGAAATAGATATGGAAAATACATATAAAATAATGTAAATTTGTTTCAAAATATATATACGAATACACATAAAATAACGTAGATTTCTATAAAAATACATATACAAAATACATATAAAATTAAGTAAATACGTATAAAAAAATGTGTACAAAATACATATAAAATAATGTAAATTCGTATAAATGTAAATAAACAATATACCAATAAAAGAATGTGTATTTGTATAAATATAAATATACAAAATGCACATAAAATAACGTAAATTTATATAAAACTATATACATAAAATAACGCAAATTTCTATAAAAATATATGTACAAAAATGAACATTAGATAAATTTGCATAAAAATATATATACAAAACACACATTAGATAATGTAAATGAGTATAAAAATATGCATACAAAATACCTATGAAATAATCTAAATTCGTATTGAATTAAATTAAGAAATACCAATAAAATAATGTAATTTTGGATGAAAATATATATACAAAATACACATAAAATAACCTAAATACAAATACAAATATACACATAAAATAATTTAAAATTGAATGAAATAAATATACAAAATAAACATAAAATAAGGTAAATTTGTAATGAAATATATGAAAAAATACACATAAAATAATATAAATTTGTATGAAAATATATATACAAATACACATTAAATAGCATGAATTTGTATAAAATTTGTATCAAAATATATACTTATACACACAATAAAATAACGTAATTTTTTTATGAAAATGTATATACAAAATACACATAAAATAATTTAAATACGTAGAAAAATATATAAACAAATACACATAAAATAATGTAAATATGTATGAAAATATATAAACAAATACACATAAAATAATGTAAATTTGGATTAAATATATATACAAAATGAACATTAAATAATGTAAATATGTATAGAAAAATATATACAAAAAACACATAGAATAATGTTAAATCGTATCAAAATAAATAAAGAGA
Organism: Eriocheir sinensis; assembly: GCF_024679095.1. Lineage (NCBI taxonomy): Eukaryota > Metazoa > Arthropoda > Malacostraca > Decapoda > Varunidae > Eriocheir > Eriocheir sinensis. The sequence continues at coordinate 705,374 of NW_026110308.1, read as the reverse complement.
ATATCAATAAAATAATGTAAATTTGTATGAAAATAAAGATGCAAAATATCCATATAATAACGCATATTTGCATAAAAATATATATACAAAAATACATATAAAATAATTAAATTTGTATTAAAATAAATATACAAAATGCACGTACAATAAAGTAAATTTGTATTGAAATAGATATGCAAAATACACATTAATAATGTAAATTTGTATCAAAATATATATACGAATACTCATAAAATAGAGTAAATTTCTATGAAAATATACATACAAAATAGATATACAAAATACACATACATCTAGTTAAATTTGTATTTAAATACATGTAGAAAAAACACATAAAATAATGTAGATTTGTATGAAATGAAAACAAATACATTTTATATAAAATATATATACAAAATACACATAGAATAATGTAAAATCATATCAAAATAAATACACAGAATATCAATAAAATAATGTAAATTTGTATGAAAATAAAGATGCAAAATACCCATAAAATAAAGCATATTTATATAAAAATACATATACAAAAATACACATAGATTAATCAAATTTGTATTAAAATTAATATACAAAATGCACATACAATAAGGTAAATTTGTATTGAAAAAATATGGAAAATACACATAAAACAATGTAAACTTGTTTCAAAATATATATACGAATACACATAAAATAACGCAGATTTCTATAGAAATATATATACAAAATACACTTGAAATAATGTAAATACGTATAAAAATATATATACAAAATAATGTTAATTCGTGTCAAAATAAATAAACAAAATATCATGAAAAAATGTGTATTTGTATGAAAATAGATATCCAAAATACACATAAAATAACCTAAATTTGTATAAAACTATAAACAAAAATACACAAAAATAATTTAAACTTGTATGAAAATAAATATAATTAAATAATGTTAATTCGTGTCAAAATAAATAAACAAAATATCATGAAAAAATGTGTATTTGTATGAAAATAGATATACAAAATACACATAAAATAACCTAAACTTGTATAAAACTATAAACAAAAATACACAAAAATAATTTAAACTTGTATGAAAATAAATATAATTAAATAATGTTAATTCGTGTCAAAATAAACAAACAAAATATCATGAAAAAATGTGTATTTGTATGAAAATAGATATACAAAATACACATAAAATAACCTAAATTTGTATAAAACTATATACAAAAATACACAAAAATAATTTAAACTTGTATGAAAATAAATATACAAAAAACATAAAATTAGGTAAATTTGTATTGAAATACATATACAAAATACACATAAAATAATGTAAATATGAATGAAAATATAAACATATAGACTTAAAATAACGTAAATTTGTATCAAATATATATACAAAAAACACAATAAATAATATAAATATGTATAAAAAAAATATATAAAAAACACAAATAAAAGAATGTAAAATCGTATCAAAATAAATACAGAAAATATTAATAAAATAATGTAAATTTGTATGAAAATTAAGATGCAAAATACCCATAAAATAACGCATTTTTTATAAAAATATATATACGAAAAAACATAAAATATTTGATTTTGTATTAAAATAAATAGATATTCAAAATACACATAAAATAAGCTAAATTTGAATTGAATTATATATACAAAATACATAAAATAATGTAAATTTGTATCAAAATACTTATACAAATACACATATAATAACGTAAATTTGTATAAATATATATAAACAAAATACACATTAAATAATGTAAATACGTATAAAAAAATGTACAAAATACACAAATAATCATGTAATTCATATCAAAATAAATAGACAAAATACCAATAAAATAATGTAAATTTCTATGAGAAAACATATACAAAATACACATAAATAACGCAAATATCAATAAAAAAATATATAATATAATATATTTTTATTCATATTTAAAATATTTAATGTATATTTTGTATATATATTTTATCAAAATTTACGTTATTTTATATGTATTTGTTTATATATTTTCATACAAATTTACATTATTTTATTTGAGTTTTGTATATGTATTTCAATACAAATTTGTCTAACTTTATGTGTATTTTGCATATCTATTTTCAAACAAATTTAAATTATTTTTGTGTATTTTTGTATATATTTTTATACAAATTTTAGTTATTTTATTTGTTTTTTGTATGTATATTTTCCTACAAATATACATTCTTTTATTGGAATTTTGTGTATTTAATTTTTTACGAATTTACATTATTTTATGTGTATTTTATATATATATTTTTCTACGTATTTAAATTATTTTATGTGTATTTTATATATACATTTTCATAAAAATTTACGTTATTTTATTGTGTGTATTCGTATATATTTTGAAACAAATTTTATACAAATTCATGTTATTTTATGTGTATTTGTATATATATTTTCATACAAATTGATATTATTTTATGTGTATTCTTACATATATTTTATTACAAATTTACCTTATTTTATGTTTATTTTGTATTTTTATTTCATTCAATTTTAAATTATTTAATGTGTATATTTGTATTTGTATTTAGGTTATTTTATGTGTATTTTCTATATATATTTGCATCCAAAATTACATTATTTTATTGTTATTTTCTTAATTTAACTCGATACGAATTTAGATTATTTCATAGGTATTTTGTGTACATATTTTCATACTCATTTACATTATATAATGTGTGTTTTGTATATATTTTTTTTTATGCAAACTAATTTTATGTGCATTTTTGTACATATTTTTATAGAAACTTAAAACGTTATTTTATGTGTATTTTGTTTATGTTTTCTCATACAAATTTACATTATTTAATTAGTTTTTTGTTTATTTATTTTGATACGAATGACTTGATTATTTGTGTATTTTGTAAAAATTTTTTTTATACGTATTTACATTACTTAATGTGTATTTTGTTTATATATTTTTTTACAAATTTACGTTATTATATGTGTATTTGTTAAAAATATTTTGAAACGAATTTACACATAAATATATATATATATATATATATATATATATATATATATATATATATATATATATATATATATATATATATATATATATATATATATATATATATATATATATATATATATATATATATATATATATATATATATATATATATATATATATATATATATATATATATATATATATATATATATATATATATATATATATATATATATATATATATATATATATATATATATATATATATATATATATATATATATATATATATATATATATATATATATATATATATATATATATATATATATACACATAAAATATTGTATTTTGTATATACATTTCAATTCAAATTTAGCTTGTTTTATCTGTATTTTGTATATCTATTTTCATACGAATTTAATTACTTCTGTGTATTTTTGTATAGTTTTATACAAATTTACGTTATTTTATGTGTATTTTGTTTATTTATATTTATACAAATACACATTCTTTTATTGGTATTTTGTTTATTTATTTTGATACGAATTTACATTATTTTATGTGTATTTTGTATACATTTTCTTATACGTATTTACTTCATTTTATGTGTATTTTGTAGTTATTTTTATAGAAATCTACGTTATTTTATGTGTATTCGTATATATATTTTGAAAAAAATTTACATTGTTTTATATGTATTTTGTTTATCTATTTCAATACAGATTTACTTTATGGTATGTATATTTTGTATATTTTTTTTAATACAAATTAATTTTTTCATGTGTATTTTGGTATATATATTTTTATAAAAAATGCGTTATTTAATGGGTATTTTGCATCTTTATTTTCATACAAATTTACATTGTTTTATTAATATTCTGTGTATTTATTTTGATACGATTTTACATTATTCTATTTGTGTTTTGTATATATATTTTTTATTCATATTTACATTAAATAATGTGTATTTTGTATATTTTAAAACAAATTTACGTTATTTTATGCGCATCTGTTTAAATATTTTGATACAAATTTACATTATTTTATGTATTTTGTATATATATTTCAATACAAATTTAGTTTATTTTATGTATATTTTGCATATCTATTTTCATTCGTATCAAAATAAATAAACAAAATAGCAATAAAATAATGTAAATTTGTATGAGAAAACATATACAAATACACATAAATTAACGCAAATTTCTAAAAAAATATATGTACAAAAATGCACATAAAATAAAGTAAATTTGCACAAAAATATATATACAAAACACACATTAAATAATGTAAATGCGTACATAAAATAACCTAAATTTGTATAAAACTATATACAAAAATACAAAAAAATAATTAAAATTTGTCTGAAAAGAAGTATACAAAATACACATAAAATTAGGTAAATTTGTATTGAAATACATATACAAAATACACATAGAATAATGTAAATTTGAATGAAAATATATAAACAAATACACTTAAAATAACGTAAATTTGTATAAAATACATATGCAAGATACACATTAAATAATGTAAATGTGTATAAAAAAATATATACAAAAAAGAAATAGAATAATGTAAAATCCTATCAATATAAATACACAGAATATCAATAAAATTACGTAAATTTGTATGAAAAGAAAGATGCAAAATTCCCATAAAATAGCGCATTTTTTATAAAAATATATATACCAAAATACACATAAAATATTTAAATTTGTATTGAAATATATATACAAAATGCACATACAGTAAGGTAAATATGTATTGAAAGAGATATTCAAAAATACATATAAAACAAAGTAAATTTGTTTCAAAATATATATACGAATACACATAAAATAACGTAGATTTCTAGAGAAATATATATACAAATTACACATGAAATTATGTAAATACGTATAAAAATATATATACAAAATACATATCTAGGGAAATTCGTGTCAAAATAAGTAAACAAAATATCATGAAAAGAATGTGTATTTGTATGAAAATAAATAATAGATAATAAATTTGTATGAAATATATATGCAAGATACACATTAAATACTGTAAATATGTATAAAAAAAATATATTAAAAAAACAAATAGAATAATGTGAAATCGTATCAAAATAAATACACCGAATATTAATAAAATAATGTAAATTTGCAAGAAAATAAAGATGCAAAATTCCCATCAAATAGCGCATTTCTCATAAAAATATAAATACCAAAATACGCGTAAAATATTTAAATTTGTATTGAAATAAATATACAAAGTGCACATACAATAAGGTAAACTTGTATTGAAAGAGATATGAAAAAATACAAATAAAGCAATGTAAATTTGTTTCAAAATATATATACGAAAACACATAAAATAACGTAGATTTCTATAAAAATATATATACAAAATACACATAAAATTAAGTAAATACGTATAAAAATAGATATATAAAATACACATGGAATAATGTAAAATTGTTTAAAAAAAAAATTAACAGATTATAAATAAAATAATGTAAATTTGTATGAAAATAAAAATGCAAAATATCCATAAAATAAAGCATATTTTTATAAAAATACATATACAAAAATACACATAGCACAATTAAATTTGTATTAAAATTAATATACAAAATGCATATACAATAAGGCAAATTATTATTTATGGGTATTTTGCCTCTTTATTTTCATACAAATTTACATTATTTTATTAATATTCTGTGTATTTATTTTGATACGATTTTACATTAATCTATTTGTGTTTTGTATATATTTTTTTATACAAATTTACGTTATTTTAAGTGTATTTCTTTATGTCTTTTCATTCAAATTTACATTATTTTATATGTATTTTGTATATGTATTTCAATACAAATTTACCTAATTTTATGTGTATTTTGTATATTTATTTTCATACAAATTAAAAATATTTTTGTGTATTTTTGTATATAGTTTGATACAAATTTAGGTTATTCTATGTGTATTTTCTATATCTATTTTCATTCAAATACACATTCTTTTATTGATATTTTGTTTATTTATTTTGACGCGAATTTACAGTATTTAATGTGTATTTTGTATATATATTTTTATACGTATTTATATAATTTCATGTGTATTTTGTATATATATTCCTATAGAAATCAACGTTATTTTATGTGTATTCGTATATATATTTTGAAACAAATTTACTATAGAAAAATTAAATTTGTATTATTTTATATGTACGTAATGTAAAATTTTTTAAAATTAAAGATGCAATATACCCATAAAATAACTCATATTTAAAAAAAGATATATACAAAAATACACATTAAATAATTAAATTTGTATTTAAATAAATATACAAAATACACATACAATAAGGTAGATTTTTATTGGAATAGATATGCAAAAAACACATAAAATAAAGTAAATTTGCATCAAAATATATACGAATACACACAATAAAATAACGTAAATTTTTTAGAAAATATATATACAAAATACACATTAAATAATGTAAATATATAGAAAAATATATATACAAAATACACATAAAATAATGTAAATTCGTATCAAAATAAATAAACAAAATTTCCTCTAAAATAATGTATATTTGTAGGAAAATATATATACAAAATACAAATAAAATAACAAAAATTTGTATAAAAATATATACAAAAATACACAAAAATAATTTAAATTTGTTTGAAAATAGATATGCAAAATACACATGAAATTAGGCAAATTTTTATTGAAATTCATATACAAAATACACATAAAATAATGTAAATTTGTATGAAACTTTATAAACAAATACACATAAGATAACGTAAATTTCCATAAAATAAATGTACAAAATATACATTAAATAATGTAAATATGTCTAAAAATATGTATACAAAATACACAGAATAACGTAAAATCGTATCAAAATAAATAAACAGACTATCAATAAAATAATGTAAATTTGTATGAAAATAAAGATGCAAAATACCCATATAATAACGCATATTTGTTTAAATATATATATACAAAAATACACACAAAATAGTTAAATTTGTATCAAAATAAATATACAAAATGCACATACAATAAAGAAAATTTGTATTGAAATAGATATGCGAAATACACATAAATAATGTTAATTTGTATCAAAATATATATACGAATACACATAAAATAGAGTAAATTTCTATGAAAATATATATTAAAAATACATATAAAATTATGTAAATAATTAAAAAAAAAAATATATATATATATATCAAATACACCTAAAATAATGAAAATTCGTATCAAAATCAATAAACAAAATTCCGATAAAAGAACGTACAAATTTACATTATTTTATGTGTATTTTGTACATGTATTTAAATACAAATTTAACTAATTATATGTGGCGGTGGCTGAATCGACAGAGTAACAGCACCGCGTTCAGGAGGACGCGAGCTAAATCCCCGACCGGTGCCACCAAGCTGGGATTTTTCAGCCGCCGCCGAGTGGCTTAAAACTACCCACATGCTGTCCAGAAGACCACCTATCAACCCGGACTCTAGATTCTAGGATTAAAGATGAGCTCCGGGAGGGCAGCATGAGCCAATGCAAGATGGCGCCACTATAAACACTCGCCTGCGCCAGAACGGGCTGGGCCGACCATCAGGACCTACCGGGAAGAAGCCTTGGGTCGACCATCAGGCCCCACCGGGAAAAAGCCTACCGGCGCTATATATATATATATATATATATATATATATATATATATATATATATATATATATATATATATATTCATATATATATATATATATATATATATATATATATATATATATATATATATATATATATATATTTTCATACAAATTGAAATATATTTTTTTGTTTTTTTGTATATATTTTTAATCAAATTTTCGTAATTTTATGTGTATTTTGTATATTTATTTTCCTATAAATATACGTTCTTTTATCGGAATTTTGTTTATTTATTTTTATACGAATTTTCATTTTTTTAGGTGTATTTCATATATATATTTTTATACTTATTTACATAATTTTATATGTATTTTGAATATATATTTTCATAGAAATTTACTCTATATGTATATACAAAAAAACACAAAAATAATTTAAATTTGTTTGAAAATAAATATACAAAATACACATAAAATTAGGTAAATTTCTATTTAAATACATATACAAAATACACTTAAAATAATGTAAATTTGAATGAAATTATATAAACAAAAACACTTAAAATAACGTTAATTTGTATAAAATATATATAAAAAAATACACATTAAATAATGAAAATATGTATAAAAAAAATATACCCAAAACACAAGTAGTATAATATAAAATCGTATCAAAATATATACACAGAATATTAATAAAATAATGAACATTTGTATGAAAACTAAGATGCAAAATACCTATAAAATAACGCTTTTTTTTATAAAATTATATATACCAAAATACAGATAAAATATTTGAGTTTGTATTAAAATAAATATACAAAATGCACATACAATAAGGTAAATTTGTATTGAAATAGATATGCAAAATACATATAAAACAATGTAAATTTGTTTCAAAATATACATACGAATACACATAAAATAACGTAGATTTCTATAAATATATATATACAAAATACAAATAAAATTAAGTAAATACGAATCAAAAATGTATACAAAATACACATAAAATAATGTGAATTCGTATAAATATAAATAAACAAAATACCAATAAGAGAATGTGTATTTGTATAAATATAAATATATAAAATGCACATAAAATAACGTAAATTTGTATAAAACTATATACAAAAATACACAGAAGTAATTAAATTTGTATGAAAATAGATATACAAAATACACACAAAATAAGCTAAATTTGAATTGAAATATATATACAAAATACATAAAATAAAGTAAATTCGTTTCAGAATATTTTTAACAAATACACATATAATAACGTAAATTTGTAAAAAAATATATAAACAAAATACACATTAAGTAATGTAAATACGTATAAAAAAAATATTTACAAAATACACAAATAATCAAGTCAGTCGTATCAAAATAAATAAACAAAAAACTAATTAAATAATGTAAATTTGTATGAGAAAACATATACAAAATACACATAAAATAACGTTTTAAGTTTCTATAAAAATATATGTACAAAAATGCACATAAAATTAGTTTGCATAAAAAAATATATACAAAACACACATTGTATAATGTAAATGAGTATAAAAATATGTATACAAAATACCTATGAAATAATCTAAATTCGTATCGAGTGAAATTAAGAAAATAACAATAAAATAATGTAGTTTTGGATGAAAATATATATAGAAAACACACATAAAATAACCTATATACAAATACAAATATACACATTAAATAATTTAAAATTGAATGAAATAATTATACAAAATAAACATTAAATAAGGTAAATTTGCAATAAAATATATGTAAGAATACATATAAAATAATATAAATTTGTATGAAAATATATATACAAATACATAAAATAACATGAATTTGTATAAAATTTGTTTCAAAATATATACGTATACACACAATAAAATAACGTAAATTTTTATGAAAATGTATTTATAAAATACACATAAAATAGTTTAAATACGTAGAAAAATATATATACAAAATACACATAAAATAATGTAAATTCGTAAAAAATTAAATACACAAAATTCCAATAAAAGAATGTATATATGTAAGAAAATATATATACAAAAAACAAATAAATTAACTAAAATTTGTATAAAAATATATACAAAAATACACAAAAATAATTTAAATTTGTTTGAAAATAGATATGCAAAATACACATAAAGTTAGGCAAATTTGTATTGAAATACATATACAAAACTCACATAAAATAATATAAATTTGTATGAAAATATATAAACAAATACATATAAAATCACGTAAATTTGGATAAAATATATATATACAAAATATACATTGAATATTTTAAATAAGTATAAAAATATATTATATTATATATATTTTTATTGATATTTGCGTTATTTATGTGTATTTTGTATATGTTTTCTCATAGAAATTTACATTATTTTATTGGTATTTTGTCTATTTATTTTGATACGAATTACATGATTATTTGTGTATTTTTACATATTTTTATACGTATTTACATTATTTAATGTGTATTTTGTTTATATATTTTTATACAAATTTACGTTATTATATGTGTATTTGTATAGGTATTTTGATACAAATTTACATTATTTTATGTATTTTGTATATATATTTCAATTCAAATTTAGCTTATTTTATGTATTTTGTATATCTATTTAATTTAATACAAAATCAAATATTTAATGTTTTTTCGTATATATATTTTTATAAAAAATGCGTTATTTTATGGGTATTTTACATTTTAATTTTCATACAAATTTACATTATTTTATTAATATTTTCTGTATTTATTTTGATACGATTTTACATTATTTTATTTGTGTTTTGTATATATTTTTTTTATACATATTTACATAATTTAATGTTTTTTTTGTATATATATTTGATACAAATTTACGTTATTTTAAGTCTATATGTTTATATATTTTCATTCAAATCTACGTTATTTTATGTGTATTTTATATATGTATTTCAATACAAATTTACCTATTTTATATGTTTTTTTTTACATTTATTTTCATACAAGTTTAAATTATTTTTGTGTATTTTTGTATATAGTTTTATACAAATTTAGGTTATTTTATGTGTATTTTGTATATCTATTTTCATACAAATACACATTCTTTTCATGATATTTTGTTTATTTATTTTGACACGAATTAACATTATTTAATGTGTATTTTGTATATATATTTTTATACGTATTTACATTATTTCAAGTGTATTTTGTATATATATTTCTATAGAAATCTGCGTTATTTTATGTGTATTCGTATATATATTTTGAAACAAATTTACATTGTTTTATGTGTATTTTGCATATTTTTTCAATACAAATTTACCTTATTGTATGTGCATTTTGTATATTAATTTTAATACAAATTTGATTAATCTATGTGTATTTTTGTATATGTATTTTTATATAAATATGCTTTATTTTATGGGTGTTTTGCATCTTTATTTTCATACAAATTTACATTATTTTATTGATATTCTGTGTATTTATTTTGATATGTTTTTACATTATTCTATGTGTATTTTGTATATATATTTTATGTAAAATGTATTTTTTTTTCATTTCATACAAATCTACATTATTTTATGTGTTTTTTGTACATGTATTTAAATACAAATTTAACTAGTTATATGTGTATTTTGTATATCTATTTTGTATGTATATTTTCATAGAAATTTACTCTATTTTATGAGTATTCGTATATATATTTTGATACAAATTTACATTATTAATGTGTATTTTGCATATCTATTTCAATACAAATTTACTTTATTGTACGTGCATTTTGTATATTTATTTTAATACAAATTTAATTATTTTATATGTATTTTTGTATATATATTTTTATGGAAATATGCGTTATTATATGGATATTTTGCATCTTTATTTTCATACAAATTTACATTATTTTATTGATATTCTCTTTATTTATTTTGATACGATTTAACATTATTCCATGTGTTTTTTGTATATATTTTTTTTATACATATTTACATTATTTAATGTTCATTTTGTATATATATTTTATCCAAATTTACATTATTTTATATGTATTTGTTTAAATATTTTCATACATATTTACATTATTGTATGTGTTTTTTGTATATATATTTTTCTACGTATTTAAATTATTTTATGTGTATTTTGTATATACATTTTCATAAAAAAATTACGTTATTTTATTGTGTGTATAAGTATATATTTTAATACAAATTTTATACAAATTCATGTTATTTAATGTGTATTTGTATATATATTTTCATACAAATTTATATTATTGTATGTGTATTTTTTCATATATTTCATACAAATTTACCTTATTTTATGTTTATTTTGTATATTTATTTCATTCAATTTTAAATTATTTTATGTGTATATTTGTACTTGTATTTAGGTTATTTTATGTGTATTTTGTATATATATTTTCATCCAAAATTACATTATTATGTTGGTATTTTCTTAATTTAATTCGATACGAATTTAGATTATTTCATAGGTATTTTGTATACATATTTTTATACTCATTTACATTATCTAATGTGTGTTTTGTATATATATTTTTATGCAAATTTATTTTATGTTCATTTTTGTACATATATTTTTATAGAAATTTGCGTTATTTTATGTATATAGTTTTATATAAATTTACGTTATTTTATGTGTATTTTGTATATTTATATTTATACAAATACACATTCTTTTATTGCTATGTTGTTTATTTATATTTATACGAATTTACATTATTTTATGTGTATTTTGTATACATTTTTTTATACGTATTTACTTAATTTTATGTGTATTTTGTATATGTATTTTTATAGAAATCTACGTTATTTTATGTGTATTCGCATATATATTTTGAAACAAATTTACATTATTTTATATGTATTTTGCATATCTATTTCAATACAAATTTACCTTATTGTTTGTGCATTTTGTATATTTATTTTGATACAAATTCAAATATTTTATGTGTATTTTGGTATCAATAATTTTATAAAAAATGCGTTATTTTATAGGTATTTTGCATCTTAATTTTCATTCAAATTTACATTATTTTATTAATATTCTGTGTATATATTTTGATACGATTTTACATTATTCTATTTGTGTTTTGTATATATTTTTTTATACATATCTACATTATTTAATGTGTATTTTGTATATATATTTCATACAAATTTACGTTATTATATGTGTATCTGTTTATATATTTTCTTTCAAATTTACATTATTTTCTGTGTATTTTGTATATGTATTTCAATAGAAATTAACCTAATTTTATGTGTATTTTGTATATTTCTTTTCATACAAATTTAAATTATATTTGTGTATTTTTGTATATAGTTTTATACAAATTTAGGTTATTTTATGTACGCATTTACATTATTTAATGTGTGTTTTGTATATATATTTTTATCCAAAGTTAATTTATTTTACGTTCATTTTTGGACATATATTTTTATAGAAATTAGCGTTATTTTATATATATTTTTATATGTTTTCTTATACAAATTTACATTATTTTTTTGCTATTTTGTTTATTTAGTTTGATACGAATTACATGATTATATGTGTATTTTGTACATATTTTTTAGACGTATTTACATTACTTAATGTGTATTTTGTTTATATATTTTTAAACAAATTTACGTTATTATATGTATTTTTATAAATATTTTGATACAAATTTACATTATTTTATGTATTTTGTATATACATTTCAATTCAGATTTAGCTTATTTTATCTGTATTTTGTATATCTGTTTTCATACGAATTTAATTACTTCTGTGTATTTTTGTATATAGTTTTATACAAATTTACGTTATTTAATGTGTGTTTTGTATATTTATATTTATACAAATACACATTCTTTTATTGTTGTTTTGTTTATTTATTTTGATACGAATTTACATTATTTTATGTGTATTTTGTATACATTTTTTATACGTATTTACTTCAGTTTATGTGTATTTTGAATATATATATATATTTATAGAAATCTACGTTATTTTATGTGTATTCGTATACATATTTTGAAACAAATTTACATTGCTTTATATGTATTTTGCATATCTATTTCAATACAAATTTACCTTATTGTATGTGTTTTTTATATATTTATTTTAATTCAAATTTTCGTAATTTTATGTGTATTTTGTATATTTATTTTCCTACAAATATACGTTCTTTTATCGGAATTTTATTTATTTATTTTGATACGAATTTTCATTTTTTTTAGGTGTATTTGATATATATATTTTTATACTTATTTACATAATTTTATATGTATTTTGAATATATATTTTCATAGAAATTTTCTCTATATGTATATGTATAGAAAATACACATGAATTGAATGAATTGAATGAAAATACACATAAAATAACGAAAATACAAATAAATATATACACATAAAATGATTTGAATTTGAATGAAAAGAGATATAAAAATAAACTTAAAATAAGGCAAATTTATAATGAAATATATATACAAAAAACACATAAAATAATGTAGATTTGTTTCAAAATATATATACGAATACACATAAAATAACATAGATTTCTATAGAAATATATATACAAAATGCACATGAAATGATGTAAATACGTATAAAAAAATATATATACAAAATACACATTAAATAATTTAAATTCTCGTCAAAATAAATAAACAAAATATCAATAAAAGAATGTGTATTTGTATGAAAATAGATATACAAAATACTCATAAAATAACCTAAGTTTGTCTAAAACTATATACAAAAATACACAAAAATAATTTTTATTTGTATGAAAATAAATATGCAAAATACACATAAAATTAGGTAAATTTGTATTGAAATACATATACAAAATACACATAAAATAATGGAAATTTGAATGAAAATATATAAACATATACACTTAAAATAACGTAAATTTGTATCAAATATATAGACAAAATACTAATTAAATAATGTAAATATGTATAAAAAAATATATACAAAACACAAATAGAATAATGTAAAATCGTATCAAAATAAATACACAGAATATTAATTAAATAATGTAAATTTGTATGAAAATAAATATGCAAAATAGCCATAAAATAACGCATTTTTTTTATAAAAATATATATACCAAAATACACATAAAATATTAAAATTTGTATTAAAATAAATATAAAAAATGCACATACTGTAAGGTAAATTTGTATTGAAATAGATATGCAAAATACATATAAAACAATGTAAATTTGTTTCAAAATATATATACGAATACACATAAAATAACGTTGATTTCTATAAAAATATATACAAAATACATTGTAATAGATATGAAAAATACATATAAAACAATGTAAATTTGTTTCAAAATATATAATACGAATACACATAAAATAACGTTGATTTTTATAAATATATATACAAAATACACATAAAATGAAGTAAATACGTATAAAAAAATGAATACAAAATACACATAAAAATCGTATCAAAATAAATAAACAAAATACCAGTAAAAGAATGTGTATTTGTATAAATATAAATATACAAAATACACGTAAAATATCGTAAATTTGTATAAAACTATATACAAAAATACACAGAACAAATACACATTCTTTTATTGATATTTTGTTTATTTATTTTGTTTCGAATTTATATTATTTTATGTGTATTTTGTTTACATTTTTTTTTATACGTATTTACCTAATTTTATGTGTTTTTTGTATATATATTTTTATAGAAATCTACGTTATTTTATGTGTATTCGTATATATATTTTGAAACAAATTTACAATTTTTTATATGTATTTTTGCATATCTCTTTCAACAGAAGTTTACCTTATATTATGTGCATTTTGTATATTTATTTCAAAACAAATTTAAATATTTGATGTGTATTTTGGTATATATATTTTTATAAAAAATGCGCTATTTCATGGGAGTTTTGCATCTTTATTTACGTACAAATTTACATTATTTTGTTAATTTTCTGTGTATTTATTTTGATACGATTTTACATTATTCTATGTTTTTTTGTATATATTTTTTTATACATATTTACATTATTTGATGTGTATCTTGCATATATATTACATACAAATTTATTATCTATTATTTATTTTCATACAAATACACATTCTTTTCATGATATTTTGTTTATTTATTTTGTCACGAATTTACATTACTTAATATGTATTTTATATATATATTTTTATACGTATTTACATAATTTCATGTGTATTTTGTATATATATTTCTATAGAAATCTACGTTATTTTATGTGTATTCGTATATATATTTTGAAACAAATTTAAAGTGTTTTATTTGTATATTGCTTTTTTTTTCAATACAAATTTACCTGATTGTATGTGTGCATTTTGTATATTAATTTTAATACAAATTTAATTATTCTATGTGTATTTTTGTATATGTATTTTAAAAAAAAATATGCTTTATCTTATGGGTATTTTGCATCTTTATTTTCATACAAATTTAAATTATTTTATTGATATTCTGTGTACCTAATTTGATACGATTTTACATAATTCTATGTATAACAAAAATAAATACAGAATACACAAAAATAGATATGCAAAATACATATAAACAATGTAAATTTGTTTCAAAATATATATACGAATACACATGAAATAAGGTAGATTTCTATAAAAATATATTTACAAAATACACATAAAATTAAGTAAATACGTATAAAAAATGTATACAAAATACACATAAAATAATGTAAATTAGTATCAAAATAAATAAACAAAATACCAATAAAAGAATGTGTATTTGTATAAATATATATATATACAAAATACACATTAAATAATATAAATTTGCTTAAAACTATACAAAATACATATGAAATGATGTAAATACGTATAAAAATATATACAAAATACACATTAAATAATGTAAATTCGCTTCAAAATAAATAAACAAAATATCAATAAAAGAATGTGTATTTGTATGAAAATAGATATACAAAATACACATAAAATAACCTAAATTTGTATCAAACTATATACAAAAATACACAAAAATATTTTAAATTTGTATGAAAATAAATATACAAAATACACATAAAATTAGGTAAATTTATATTGAAATACATACACAAAATACATATAAAATTATGTAAATTTGAATGAAAATACATAAACAAATACACTTAAAATAACGTAAATTTGTATAAAAAAATATGTACAAAACACAAATAGAATAATGTAAAATCGTATCAAAATAAATACACAGAATATTAATAAAATAATGTAAATTTGTATGAAAATAAAGAAGCAAAATACCCATAAAATAACGCATTTTTTTATTTATAAAAATATATATAACAAAATACACATCAAAAAATTAAATTTGTATTAAAATAAATATACAAAAAACACATCAATAAGGTAAATTTGTATTGAAATAGATATGCAAAATACATATAAAACAATGTAAATTTGTTTCAAAATATATATACGAATACACATAAAATAACGTAGATTTCTATAAAAATATATATACAAAATACACATAAAATGAAGTAAATACGTATAAAAAAATGTATACAAAAAACACATAAAATAATGTAAAATCATATCAAAATAAATAAACAAAATACCAATAAAAGAATGTGTATTTGTATAAATATAAATACACAAAATACACATAAAACAGTATAAATTTATATAAAACTATATACAAAAATACACAGAAGTAATTAAATTTGTATGAAAATATATACAAAATACACACAAAATAAGCTAAATTTGAATTGAAATATATATACAAAATACATGAAATAAAGTAAATTTGTATCAAAATATTTATACAAATACACATATAATAACGTAAATTTGTATGAAAATATATGAACAAAATACACATTAAATAATGTAAATACGTATAAAAAAATATGTACAAAATACACATATAATCATGTAATTCGTATCAAAATAAATAAACAAAATACCAATAAAATAATATAAATTTGTATGAGTAAACGTGTATGTTGCATATTTTTTCAATACAAATTTACCTTATATACGCATTTTGTATATTAATTTTAATACAAATTTAATTATTCGATGTATTTTGTATCTGTATTTTTATAAACATATGCTTTATTTTTTGGGTATTTTGCATCTTTATTTTCATACAAATTTACATTATTTTATTGATATTCTGCTCATTCATTTTGATACGAATTGACATTATTCTATGTGTATTTTGTATATATATTTCATACAAATTTACGTTATTTTATGTGTATTTGTTTATATATTTTGACAGAAATTTACAATATTTTATGGGTATTTTGTATATACATTTCAAAAGAAATTTAATTGTTTTATGTGTATTTTGTATATCTATTTTCATACAAACTCAAATTATTTTTATGTATTTTTGTATATATTTTAATACAAATTTTAGTTATGTTATTTGTATTTTGTAAATTTATTTTTATTCAAATATATATTATTTTATTGGTGTTTTGTTGATTTATATTGATACGAATTTACATTATTTTATATGTACTTTGTATATATATTTTTATACGCTTTTACATTATTTAATATTTATTTTGAATATATATTTTTATACAAATTCATGGCATTTTATGTGTATTTGTAAATATATTTTTATATAAATTTACATTATTTTATGTGTATTTTATACATATATTTTTCTAAAAATCTACCTTATTTTATGTTTATTTTGTATGTGTATTTTGTATATTTATATTTATCAAAATACACATTCTTTTATTGGTATTTTGTTTATTTATTTTAATTCTAATTTACATTATTTTATGTGTATTTTGTATACATTTTTTAATACGTATTTACTTAATTTTAAGTATATTTTGTATATATATTTTTATAGAAATCTACGTTTTTTTTATTTGTATTCGTATATATATTTTGAAACAAATTTACATTGTTTTATATGTATTTTTGCATATCTCTTTCAATACAAATTTACCTTATTGTATGTGCATTTTGTATATTTATTTCAATGCAAATTTAAATATTTTATATATATTTTGGTATATATATTTTTATAAGATTACGAAAATTTGAATAAAAATATATACAAAAAAACAAAAAAATAAATTTCAATT
The DNA here is from genome assembly GCF_024679095.1 of Eriocheir sinensis. NCBI lineage: Eukaryota > Metazoa > Arthropoda > Malacostraca > Decapoda > Varunidae > Eriocheir > Eriocheir sinensis. The sequence continues at coordinate 686,585 of NW_026110308.1, read as the reverse complement.
TGTATGAAAATATATATACAAAATACACATTAAATACTATAAATTTGTATGAAATGAAAACAAATTCACATAAAATTCGCGTCAAAATAAATAAACAAAATATCAATAAAAGAATGTGTATTTGTATGAAAATAGATATACAAAATACACATAAAATAACCTAAATTTGTATCAAACTATATACAAAACTACACAAAAATATTTTAAATTTGTATGAAAATAAATATACAAAATACACATAAAATTAGGCAAATTTGTATTGAAATACATACACAAAATACACATAAAATAATGTAAATTTGAATGAAAATACATAAACAAATACACTTAAAATAACGTAAATTTGTATAAAAAAATATGTACAAAAGACAAATAGAATAGTGTAAAATCGTATCAAAATAAATACACAGAATATTAATAAATAAATATACAAAAAACACATACAAAAAGGTAAATTTGTATTGAAATAGATATGCAAAATACATATAAAACAATGTAAATTTGTTTCAAAATATATATATACGAATACACATAAAATAACGTATATTTCTATAAAAATATATATACAAAATACACATAAAATGAAGTAAATACGTATAAAAAAATGTATACAAAATACACATAAAATGATGTAAATTCGTATCAAAATAAATAAACAAAATAGCAATAAAAGAATGTGTATTTGTATAAATATAAATATACAAAATACACATACAATAACGTAAATTTATATAATTCTATATACAAAAATACACAGAAGTAATTAAATTAGTATGAAAATATATACAAAATACACACAAAATAAGCTAAATTTGAATTGAAATATATATACAAAATACATGAAATAAAGTAAATTTGTATCAAAATATTTATACAAATACACATATAATAACGTAAATTTGTATGAAAATATATAACAAAATACACATTAAATAATGTAAATACGTATAAAGAAATATGTACAAAATACACATATAATCATGTAATTCGTATCAAAATAAATAAACAAAATACCAATAAAATAATATAAATTTGTATGAGTAAACGTGTATGTTGCATATTTTTTCAATACAAATTTACGTTATTATATACGCATTTTGTATATTAATTTTAATATATGTGTATTTGAATATATATTTTGATACAAATTTACATTATTTGATATATTTTCTATATTTATTTCAATTAAAATTTAGCTTATTTTATGTGTCTTTTGTATATCTATTTTCATACAAATTTAATTATTTTTGTTTATTTTTGTATATAGTTTTATACAATTTTACGTTATTTTATGTGTATTCTGTATATTTATATTTATACAAGTAAACATTCTTTTATTGGCATTTAGTTTATTTATTTTGATACGAGTTTACATTATTTTATGTGTATTTTGTATACATTTTCTTATACGTATTTACTTCATTTTATGTGTATTTTGTATATATATTTTTATAGAAATCTACGTTATTTTATGTGTATTCGTATATATATTTTGAAACAAATTTACATTGTTTTATGTGTATTTTGCATATCTATTTCAATACAAATTTACCTTATTGTATATGCATTTTGTATATTTATTGTAATACAAATTTAAATATTTTATGTGTATTTTGGTATATATATTTTCATAAAAAATGCGTTGTTTTATGGGTATTTTGCATCTTTATTTTCATACAAATTTACATTATTTTATTAATATTCTGTGTATTTATTTTGATACTATTTTACATTATTCTATTTGTGTTTTGTATATACTTTTTTATACATATTTACATTATTTAATGTGTATTTTCTATATATATTTCATTCAAATTTACGTTATTTTAAGTGTATTTGTTTATATATTTTCATTCAAATTTACATTATTTTATGTGTATTTTGTATATGTATTTCAATAGAAATTTAACTAGTTTTATGTGTATTTTGTATATATATTTTTATACAAATTTAAATTATTTTTGTGTATTTTTTTAATAGAGTTTTATACAAATTTACAATATTTTATGTGTATTTTGTATATCTATTTTCATACAAATACACATTCTTTTAATGATATTTTGTTTATTTATTTTGATGCGAATTTACATTATTTTATGTGTATTGTGTATATATATTTTTATACGTATTTACGTCATTTCATGTGTATTTTTTATATATATTTCTATAGAAATATTCGTTATTTTATGTATATTCGTATATATATTTGGAACAAATATACATTGTTTTATTGTATATTTTTTCAATACAAATTTCCCTTATTGTACGTGCATTTTGTATATTAATTTTAATACAAATTTAATTATTCTATGTGTATTCTTGTATATGTATTTTTAAAAAAATATTCTTTATTTTATGGGTATTTTGCATCTTTATTTTCATACAAAATTACATTATTTTATTGATATTCTGTGTATTTATTTTGATACGATTTTACATTATTCTATGTATATTTTGTATATCTATTTTATACAAATGTACGTTATTTTATGTGAATTTGTTTTCATTTCATACAAATTTACATTATTTTATGTGTATTTTGTACATGTATTTAAATACAAATTTAACTAATTATATGTGTATTTTGTATATCATTTTTCATACAAATTGAAATGGATTTTTTTTGTTTTTTTGTATATATTTTTATTCAAATTTTCGTAATTTTATGTGTATTTTGTATATTTATTTTCCTACAAATATACGTTCTTTTATCGGAATTTTGTTTATTTATTTTGATACGAATTTTCATTTTTATAGGTGTATTTGATATATATATTTTTATACTTATTTACATAATTTTATATGTATTTTGAATATATGTTTTCATAGAAATTTACTCTATATATATATTCAAAAAAATACAAAAATAATTTAAATTTGTATGAAAATAAATATACAAAATACACATAAAACTAGGTAAATTTGTATTGAAATACATATTCAAAATACACTTAAATTTTTTTTTAAATTTGAATGATTATATAAACAAATACACTTAAAATGACGTTAAATTAAATAATGAAAATATGTATAAAAAAATATATACAAAACACAAATAGTATAATATAAAATCGTATCAAAATATATACACAGAATATTAATAAAATAATGTACATTTGAATGAAAACTAACATGCAAAATACCTATAAAATAACGCATTTTTTATAAAATTATATATACCAAAATACACATAAAATATTTGAATTTGTATTAAAATAAATATACAAAATGCACATACAATAAGGTAAATTTGTATTGAAATAGATATGCAAAAAACATATAAAACAATGTAAATTTGTTTCAAAATATATATACGAATACACATAAAATAACATAGATTTCTATAAATATATATATACAAATTACAAATAAAATTAAGTAAATACGAATAAAAAATGTATACAAAATACACATAAAATAATGTAAATTCGTATAAATATAAATAAACAAAATACCAATAAGAGAATGTGTATTTGTATAAATATAAATATACAAAATGCACATAAAATAACGTAAATTTGTATAAAACTATATACAAAATACACAAGTAATTAAATTTGCATGAAAATAGATATACAAAATACACACAAAATAAGCTAAATTTGAATTGAAATATATATACAAAATACATAAAATAAAGTAAATTCGTTTCAAAATATTTTTAACAAATACACATATAATAACGTAAATTTGTAAAAAAAAATATATAAACAAAATACACATTAAGTAATGTAAATACGTATAAAAAAATATTTACAAAATACACCAAAATCAAGTCATTCGTATCAAAATAAATAAACAAAAAACTTATTAAATAATGTAAATTTGTATGAGAAAACATATACAAAATACACATAAAATAACGTTTTAAGTTTCTATAAAAATATATGTACAAAAATGCACGTAAAATTAGTTTGCATAAAAAAATATATACAAAACACACATTAGATAATGTAAATGAGTATAAAAATATGTATACAAAATACCTATGAAATAATCTAAATACGTATCGAGTTAAATTAAGAACTAACAATAAAATAATGTAATTTTGGATGAAAATATATATAGAAAACACACATAAAATAACCTAAATACAAATACAAATATACACAATGAAAATGTATATATAAAATACACATAAAATAGTTTTAATACATAGAAAAATATATATATAAAATACACATAAAATAATGTAAATTCGTAAAAAATTAAATACACAAAATTCCAATAAAAGAATGTGTATTTGTAGGAAAATATATATACAAAAAACAAATAAAATAACTAGAATTTGTATAAAAATATATACAAAAATACACAAAAATAATTAAAATTTGTTTGAAAATAGATATGCAAAATACACATAAAGTTAGGCAAATTTGTATTGAAATACATATACAAAACTCACATAAAATAATGTAGATTTGTATGAAAATATATAAACAAATACATATAGAATCACGTAAATTTGGATAAAATATATATATACAAAATATACATTAAATGTTTTAAATATGTATAAAAATATATTATATTACATATATTTTTATTGATATTTGCGTTATTTATGTGTATTTTGTATATGTTTTCTCATAGAAATTTACATTATTTTATTGGTATTTTGTGTATTTATTTTGATACGAATTACATGATTATTTGTGTATTTTTTACATTTTTTTATACGTATTTACATTATTTAATGTGTATTTTGTTTATATATTTTTATACAAATTTACGTTATTAAATGTGTATTTGTATAGGTATTTTGATACAAATTTACATTATTTTATGTATTTTGTATATATATTTCAATTCAAATTTAGCTTATTTTATGTGTATTTTGTATATCTATTTATTTTAATACAAAATCAAATATTTTATGTTTTTTCGTATATATGTTTTTATAAAAAATGCGTTATTTTATGGGTATTTTGCATCTTAATTTTCATACAAATTTACATTATTTTATTAATATTTTCTGTATTTATTTTGATACGATTTTACATTATTTTATTTGTGTATTGTATATATTTTTTTATACATATTTACATTATTTAATGTTTTTTTTGCATATATATTTAATACAAATTTACGTTATTTTAAGTCTATATGCTTATATATTTTCATTCAAATTTACATTATTTTATGTGTATTTTGTATATGTATTTCAATACAAATTTACCTATTTTTTATATGTTTTTTGTATATTTATTTTCATACAAGTTTAAATTATTTTTGTGTATTTTTGTATATAGTTTTATATAAATTTAGGTTATTTTATGTGTATTTTGTATATCTATTTTCATACAAATACACATTCTTTTCATGATATTTTGTTTATTTATTTTGACACGAATTAACATTATTTAATGTGTATTTTGTATATATATTTTTATACGTATTTACATTATTTCAAGTGTATTTTGTATATATATTTCTATAGAAATCTGCGTTATTTTATGTGTATTCGAATATATATTTTGAAACAAATTTACATTGTTTTATGTGTATTTTGCATATTTTTTCAATAGAAATTTACCTTATTGTATGTGCATTTTGTAAATTAATTTTAATACAAATTTGATTTGATATTTACAAAATTTAATGCATATCTTGCATATATATTTCATACAGATTTATTATCTATTATTTATTTTCATACAAATACACATTCTTTTCATGATATTTTGTTTATTTATTTTGACACGAATTTATATTACTTAATTTGTATTTCATATATATATTTTTATACGTATTTACATAATTTCATGTGTATTTTGTATATATATTTCTATAGAAATCTACGTTATTTTATGTGTATTCGTATATATATTTTGAAACAAATTTACAATGTTTTATTTGCATTTTGCGTTTTTTTTTCAATACAAATTTACCTTATTGCATGTGTGCATTTTGTATATTAATTTTAATACAAATTAAATTATTCTGTGTGTATTTTTGTATATGTATTTTTAAAAAAAATATGCTTTATCTTATGGGTATTTTGCATCTTTGTTTTCATACAAATTTTAATTATTTTATTGATATTCTGTGTACTTATATTGATACGATTTTACATTATTCTATGTATAACAAAAATAAATACAGAATACACAAAAATAGATATGCAAAATACATATAAACAATGTAAATTTGTTTCAAAATATATATACGAATACACATGACATGGGTATTTTTAATCTTAATTTTCATACAAATTTACATTATTTTATTAATATATTTTGTATATATTTTGATACGATTTTACATTATTTTATTTGTGTTTTGTATATATTTTTTTATACATATTTACATTATTTAATGTGTTTTTTGTATATATATTTGATACAAATTTACGTCATTTTAAGTCTATATGTTTATATATTTTCATTCAAATTTACATTATTTTATGTGTATTTTGTATATGTATTTCAATACAAATTTACCTAGTTTTATGTTTTTTGTATATTTATTTTCATACAAGTTTAAATTATTTTTGTTTATTTTTGTATATAGTTTTATACAAATTTAGGTTATTTTATGTGTATTTTGTATATCTATTTTCATACAAATACACATTCTTTTTATGATATTTTTTTTATTTATTTTGACACGAATTAACATTATTTAATGTGTATTTTGTATATATATTTTTATACGTATTTACATTATTTCAAGTGTATTTTGTATATATATTTCTATAGAAATCTACGTTATTTTATGTGTATTCGTATATATATTTTGAAACAAATTTACATTGTTTTATGTGTATTTTGCATATTTTTTCAATACAAATTTACATTATTGTATGTGCATTTTGTATATTAATTTTAATACAAATTTGATTAATCTATGTGTATTTTTGTGCATGTATTTTTATAAAAATAACCTTTATTTTATGGGTATTTTGCATCTTTATTTTCATACAAATTTACATTATTTTATTGATATTCTGTGTATTTATTTGGTATGATTTTACATTATTCTATGTGTATTTTGTATATATATTTTATATAAAATGTATTTGTTTTCATTTCATACAAATCTACATAATTTTATGTGTTTTTTGTACATGTATTTAAATACAAATTTAACTAGTTATATGTGTATTTTGAATATCTATTTTGTATGTATATTTTCATAGAAATTTTCTCTATTTTATGAGTATTTTTATATATATTTTGATACAAATTTACATTATTGATGTGTATTTTGCATATCTATTTCAATACAAATTTTCTTTATTGTACGTGCATTTTGTATATTTATTTTAATACAAATTGAATTATTTTATATGTATTTTTGAATATATATTTTTATGCAAATATGCGTTATTATATGGATATTTTGCAGTTTTATTTTCATAAAAATTTACATTATTTTATTGATATTCTCTTTATTTATTTTGATACGATTTAACATTATTCTATATGTATTTTGTGTATATTTTTTAAACATATTTTCATTATTTAAGGTTTATTTTGTATATATATTTGATCAAAATTTACATTATTTTATGTGTATTTGTTTATATATTTTTATACAAATTTACATTATTTTATGTTTATTTTGTATATACATTTTCTTAAAAAAATTACGCTATTTTATTTTGTGTATTCGTATATATTTTGATACAAATTTTATACAAATTCATGTTATTTAATGTGTATTTGTATATATATTTTCATACAAATTTATATTATTTTATGTGTATTTTTTCATATATTTCATTACAAATTTACCTTATTTTATGTATATTTTGTATATTTATTTCATTCAATTTTATATTATTTTATGTGTATATTAGTATTTGTATTTAGGTTATTTTATGTGTATTTTGTATATATATTTTCATCCAAAATTACATTATTATATTGGTATTTTCTTAATTTAATTCGATACGAATTTAAATTATTTCATATGTATTTTGTATATATATTTTTATAATCATTTACATTATCTAATGTGTGTTTTGTATATATATTTTTATGCAAATTTATTTTATGTTCATTTTTGTACATATATTTTTATAGAAATTTGCGTTATTTTATGTATATAGTTTTATATAAATTATATATTTATATTTATACAAATACACATTCTTTTATTGCTATATTGTTTATTTATATTTATACGAATTTACATTATTTTATGTGTATTTTGTATACATTTTTTTATACGTATTTACTTAATTTTATGTGTATTTTGTATATGTATTTTTATAGAAATCTACTTTATTTTATGTGTATTCGCATATATATTTTGAAACAAATTTATATTATTTTATATGTATTTTGCATATCTATTTCAATACAAATTTACCTTATTGTATGTGCATTTTGTATATTTATTTTGATACAAATTCAAATATTTTATGTGTATTTTGGTATCAATAATTTTTTAAAAAATGCGTTATTTTATAGGTATTTTGCATCTTAATTTTCATTCAAATTTACATTATTTTATTAATATTCTGTGTATATATTTTGATACGATTTTACATTATTCTATTTGTGTTTTGTATATATTTTTTTATACATATTTACATTATTTAATGTGTATTTTGTATATATATTTCATACAAATTTACGTTATTATATGTGTATTTGTTTAATTTTTCTTTCAAATTTACATTATTTTATGTGTATTTTGTATATGTATTTCAATACAAATTAACCTAATTTTATGTGTATTTTGTATATTTCTTTTCATACAAATTTAAATTATTTTTGTGTATTTTTGTATATAGTTTTATACTAATTTAGGTAATTTTATGTACGCATTTACATTATTTAATGTGTGTTTTGTATATATATTTTTATCCAAAGTTACTTTATTTTACGTTCATTTTTGGACATATATTTTTATAGAAATTAGCGTTATTTTACATGTATTTGTATATGTTTTCTCATACAAACTTACATTATTTTATTGCTATTTTGTTTATTTAGTTTGATACGAATTACATGATTATATGTGTATTTTGTACATATTTTTTATACGTATTTACATTACTTAATGTGTATTTTGTTTATATATTTTTAAACAAATTTACGTTATTATATGTATTTTTATAAATATTTTGATACAAATTTACATTATTTTATGTATTTTGTATATACATTTCAATTCAAATTTAGCTTATTTTATCTGTATTTTGTATATCTATTTTCAAACGAATTTAATTACTTCTGTGTATTTTTGTATATAGTTTTATAGAAATTTACGTTATTTTATGTGTATTTTGTATATTTATATTTATACAAATACACATTCTTTTATTGGTATTTTGTTTATTTATTTTGATACGAATTTACATTATTTTATGTGTATTTTGTATACATTTTTTTATACGTATTTACTTCATTTTACGTGTATTTTGTATATATATTTTTATAGAAATCTACGTTATTTTATGTGTATTCGTATATCTATTTTGAAACAAATTTACATTGTTTTATATGTATTTTGCATATCTATTTCAATACAGATTTACCTTATTGTATGAGTATTTTGTATATTTATTTTAATACAAATAAATTTTTTTATGTGTATTTTTGTATATATATTAAAAAAAAAGCGTTATTTTATGGGTATTTTGCTTCTTTATTTTCATACAAATTTACATTATTTTATTAATATTCTGTGTATTTATTTTGATACGATTTTACATTATTCTATTTGTGTTTTGTATATATTTTTTTTATACAAATTTACGTTATTTTAAGTGTATTTGGTTATGTATTTTCATTCAAATTTACTGTATTTTATGTGTATTTTGTATATGTATTTCAATACAAATTTACCTAATTTTATGTGTATTTTGTATATTTATTTTCATACAAATTTAAAATATTTTTGTGTATTTTTGTATAAAGTTTTATACAAATTTATGTTATCTTATGTGTATTTTATATATTTATTTTCATACAAATACACATTCTTTTATTGACATTTTGTTTATTTATTTTGACGCGAATTTACATTATTTAATGTGTATTTTGTATATATATTTTTATACGTATTTACATCCTTTCATGTGTATTTTGTATATTTATAAAAAATGCGTTATTTTATGGGTATTTTGCACCTTTATTTTCATACAAATTTACATTATTTTATTTACATTCTGTGTATTTATTTTAATTCGATTTTACATTATTCTATTTGTGTTTTGTATATATATTTTTTATTCATATTTACATTATTTAATGAGTATTTTTTATATATATTTTATACAAATTTATGTTAATTTAAGTGTATTTGTTTATATATTTTCATTCAAATTTACATTATTTTATGTGTATTTTGTATATGTATTTCTTTACAAATTTACCTAATTTTATGTGTATTTTGTATATTTATTTTCATACAAATCTAACTTATTTTACTGTATTTTTATATATAGTTTTATACAAATTTACGTTAGTTTATGTGTATTTTGTATATTTATTTTCCTACAAATACACATTCTTTTATTGATATTTTAATTATATATTTTGACACGAATTTACATTATTTAATGTGTATTTTGTATATATATTTTTATACGTATTTACATCATTTCGTGTGTATTTTGTATATATATTTCTATAGAAATCTACGTTATTTTATGTGTATTCGTATATATATTTTGAAACAAATCTACGTTATTTTATATGTATTTTGTATATATATTTCATTATAAATTTGCCTTATTTTAAGTTTATTTTTATATCTATTTTCATTCAAATTCAAATCATTTTATGTGTATATATTTATTTGTATTTACGTTATTTTATGTGTATTTTCTATATATATTTTCATTTAAAATTACATTATTTTATCGGTATTTTGTTCATTTATTTCGATACGAATTTAGATTATTTCATGTTTTTTTTCTGTACATATACATATAGAGTAAATTTCTATGAAAATATATATTCAAAATACATATAAAATTATGTAAATAAGTATAAAAATATATATATCAAATACACCTAAAAAAAATGAAAATTCGTATCAAAATAAATAAATAAAATTCCGATGAAAGAACGTATATATGTAGGAAAATAAATATAAAAAATACACATAAAATTACGAAAATTTGAATAAAAATATATTCAAAAATACACACAATTAATTTCATTTTGTATGAAAATAGATATACAAAATACACATATAATTAGTTAAATTTGTATTTAAATACATGTACAAAATTCACATAAAATAATGTAAATTTGTATGAAATGAAACAAATTCACATAAAATAACGTACATTGGTATAAAATAGATATACAAAATATACATAGAATAATGTAAAATCGTATCAAAATAATTACACAGAATATCAATAAAATAATGTAATTTTGTATGAAAATAAAGATGCAAAATACCCATAAAATAAAGCATATTTTTATAAAAATACATATACAAAAATACACATAGAATAGCTAAATTTGTAATAAAATTAATATACAAAATGCACGTACAATAAGGGAAATTTGTTTTGAAAAAATATGCAAAATGCACATAAAACAATGTATATTTGTTTCAAAATATATATACGAATACACATAAAATAACGTATATTTCTATAGAAATATATATACAAAATACACATGAAATGACGTAAATACGTATAAAAATATATATACACAATATTCGCATCAAAATAAATAAACAAACTATCAATAAAAGAATGTGTATTTGTATGAAAATAGATATACAAAATACACATAAAATATTGTAAATTTGTATAAAACTCTATACAAAAATACACAAAAAATAATTTAAATTTGTATAAAATATATATACAAAATACACATGAAATTAGGTAAATTTCTATTGAAATACATTTTCAAAATACACATAAAATAATGTAAATTTGAATAAAAATATATAATCAAATACACTTAAAATAACGAAAATTTGTATGAAATATATATAGAAAATACACATTAAATAATGTAAATATGTATAAAAAAAATATATACAAAACACAAATAGAATAATGTAAAATAGTATCAAAATAAATACACAGAACATTAATAAAATAATGTAAATTTGTATGAAAATAAAGATGCAAAATACCCATAAAACAACGCATTTTTTATGAAAATATATATACCAAAATGCACATAAAATATTTAAATTTGTATTACAATAAATATACAAAATGCACATACAATAAGGTAAATTTGTATTAAAATAGATATGCAAAATACATATAAAACAATGTAAATTTGTTTCAAAATATACATACGAATACACATAAAATAATGTAGATATCTATAAAATATATATACAAAATACACATAAAATGAAGTAAATACGTATAAGAAAATGTATACAAAATACACATAAAATAATGTAAATTCGTATCAAAATAAATAAACTAAATGCCAATAAAAGAATGTTTACTTGTATAAATATAAATATACAAAATACACATAAAATAACGTAAAATTGTATAAAACTATATACAAAAATAAACAAAAATAATTAAATTTGTATGAAAATAGATATACAAAAGACACATAAAATAAGCTAAATTTGAATTGAAATGAATATAGAAAATACATAAAATAATGTAAATTTGTATCAAAATATATATTCAAATACACATATAACAACGTAAATTTGTATAAAAATATATAAACAAAATACACATTAAATAATGTAAATACGTATAAAAGATATGTACGTAATGTAAAAATTTATAAAATTAAAGATGCAAAATACCCATAAAATATCTCATATTTAAAAAAAAATATATACAAAAATACACATACAATAATTAAATTTGTATTAAAATAAATATACAAAATACACATACAATAAGGTAGATTTTTATTGAAATAGATATGCAAAAAACACATAAAATAATGAAATTTTTTATCAAAATATATACGAATACACACAATAAAATTACGTAAATTTTTATGAAAATATATATACAAAATACACATAAAATAATGTAAATACATAGAAAAATATATATACAAAATACACATAAAATAATGTAAATTCGTATCAAAATAAATAAACAAAATTTCCTCTAAAAGAATGTATATGTGTAGGAAAATATATATACAAAATACAAATAAAATAAAATAAAATTGTATAAAATAATACAAAAATAAACAAAAATAATTTAAATTTGTTTGAAAATAGATATGCAAAATACAAATGAAATTAGGCAAATTTTTATTGAAATACATATACAAAATACACATAAAATAATGTAAATTTGTATGAAAATATATAAACAAATACACATAAGATAACGTAAATTTCCATTAAAATATATGTACAAAATATACATTAAATAATGTAAATATGTCTAAAAATATATATACAAAATACACAGAATAACATAAAATCGTATCAAAATAAATAAACAGACAATTAATAAAATAATGTAAATTTGTATGAAAATAAAGATGCAAAATTCCCATATAATAACGCATATTTGTTTAAAAATATATATACAAAAATACACATAAAATAATTAAATTTGCATCAAAATAAATATACAAAAGGAACATTTAATAAAGAAAATTTGTATTGAAATAGATATGCGAAATACACATAAATAATGTAAATTTGTATCAAAATATATATACGAATACACATAAAATAGAGTAAATTTCTATGAAAATATATATTCAAAATACATATATAATTATGTAAATAAGTATAAAAATATACATATCAAATACACCTAAAATAATGAAAATTCGTATCAAAATAAATAAACAAAATTCCGATAAAAGAACGTATATTTGTAGGAAAATAAATATACAAAATTCACATAAAATTACGAAAATTTAAATAAAAATATATACTAAAATACACAAAATTAATTTCAATTTGTATGAAAATAGATATACATAATACACATATAATTAGTTAAATTTGTATTTAAATACATATACAAAATACACATAAAATAATGTAAATTTGTATGAAATGAAAACAAATTCACATAAAATAACGTTCATTTGTATGAAATACATATACAAAATATACATAGAATAATGTAAAATCGTATAAAAATAAATACACAGAATATCAATAAAATAAGGTAAATTTGTATGAAAATAAAGATGCAAAATACCCATAAAATAAAGCATTTTTTTTATGAAAATACATATACAAAAATATACATAGAATAATTAAATTTGTATTAAAATTAATACACAAAATGCACGTACAATAAGGTAAATTTATATTGAAAAAATATGCAAAATGCACATAAAACAATGTATATTTGTTTCAAAATATATATACGAATACACATAAAATAACATATATTTCTATAGAAATATATATACAAAATACACATGAAATGACGTAAATACGTATAAAAATATATATACACAATACACATTAAATAATGTGAACTCGCGTCAAAATAAATAAACAAAATACAAATAAAAAATGTGTATTTGTATGAAAATATATATACAAAATACACATAAAATATTTTAAATTTATATAAAACTCTTTTTATAAAAATATATATACCAAAATGATAAAAATTTTAAATTTGTATTACAATAAATATACAAAATGCACATACAATAAGGTAGATTTATATTGAAATAGATATGCTAAATACATATAAAACAATGTAAATTTGCTTCAAAATATATATACCAATACACATAAAATAACGTAGATTACTATAAAAATATATATACAAAATACACATTAAATGAAGTAAATACGTATAAGAAAATGTATACAAAGTACACATAAAATAATTTAATTTGTATTAAAATAAATATACAAAATACCCATACAATAAGGTAAATCTATATTGAAATAGATATGCAAAATAAACATAAGATAATGTAAATTTGTATCAAATCATATACGAATACACACAATAAAATAACGTAAATTTTTATGAAAATATATATAAAAAATACACATAAAATAATGTAAATACGTAGAAAAATATATATACAAAATACACATAAAATTATGTAAATTCTTATGAAAATAAATGAACAAAATTCCACTAAAAGAATGTATATTTGTAGGAAAATATAAATACAAAATACAAATAAAATAACTAAAATTTGTATATAAATATATAAAATATACATAAAAATAATTTAAATTTGTTTGAAAATAGATATGCAAAATACACATAAAATTAGGCAGATCTGTATTGAAATACATATACAAATTACACATAAAATATTGTAAATTTGTATGAAAATATATAAACAAATACACATAAAATAGCGTTAATTTATATAAAATATATATACAAAATATACATTAAAAAATGTAAATGTGTATAAAAATATATATACAAAATACACATAGAATAATGTAAAATCGTATCAAAATAAATAAACAGAATATCAATAAAATAATGTAAATTTGTATGAAAATAAAGATGCAAAATACCCAAATAATAACGCATATTTTTACAAAAATACACATAAAATAATTAAATTTGTATTAAAATAAATATACAAAATACACATACAATATGGTAAATTTGTATTGAAATAGATATGCAAAATAAATATAAATAATGTAAATTTGAATGAAAATATATATACGAATACCCATAAAATAGAGTAAATTTCTATGAAAATATACATTCAAAACACAAATAAAATGATATAAATAAGTATAAAAATATACATATGAAATACACCTAAAATAAAGAAAAATTCGTATAAAAATAAATAAACAAAAGTACGATCAAAGATGCAAGATACACATTAAATAATGTAAACACGTATAAAAAAAAAAAAAAATATATATATATATATATATATATATATATATATATATATATATATATATATATATATCTATATATATATAAAATATACATTAAATAATGTAAATTCGCGTCAAAGTAAATAAACAAAATATCAATAAAAGAATGTGTATTTGTATGAAAATAGATATACAATATACACATAAAATCACCTAAATTTGTATAAAACTATATATAAAAATACACAAAAATAATTTTAATTTGTATGAAAATAAATATACAAAATACACATAAAATTAGGTAAATTTGTATTGAAATACATTTACAAAATACACATAAAATAATGTAAATTTGAATGAAAATATATAAACAAATACATTTAAAATAAGGTAAATTTGTATAAAATATATATAAAAAATACACATTAAATAATGTAAATATGTATAAAAGAATATATACAAAACACAAATAGAATAATGTAAAATCACATCAAAATAAATACACAGAATATCAATAAAGTAATGTAAATTTGTATGAAAATAAAGATGCAAAATACCCATAAAATAAAGCATATTTTTATAAAAATACATATACAAAAATTCACATAGATTAATCAAATTTGTATTAAAATCAATATACAAAATGCACATACAATAAGGTAAATTTGTATTTAAAAAATATGCAAAATACACATAAAACAATGTAAATTTGTTTCAAAATATATATACGAATACACATAAAATAACGCAGATTTCTATAGAAATATATATACAAAATACACTTGAAATAATGTAAATACGTATAAAAATGTATATACAAAATACACATTAAATAATGTTAATTAGTGTCTAAATAAATAAACAAACTATCATGAAAAGAATGTGTATTTGTTGAAAATAGATATACAAAATACACATAAAATAACCTAAATTTGTATAAAACTATATACAAAAATACACAAAAATAATTTAAACTTGTATGAAAATAAATATACAAAAAACATATAAAATTAGGTAAATTTGTATTGAAATACATATACAAAATACACATAAAATAATGTAAATTTGAATGAAAATATATAAACATATAGACTTAAAATAACGTAAATTTGTATCAAATATATATACAAAAAAAAAACATTAAATAATGTAAATATGTATTTAAAAATATATACAAAACACAAATAAAATAATGTAAAATCGTATCAAAATAAATACAGAAAATATTAATAAAATAAGGTAAATTTGTAATGAAATATATGAACAAAATACACATAAAATAATGTAAATTTATATGAAAATATATATACAAATACACATAAAATACCATGAATTTGTATAAAATTATATATTCAAAATAAATATTAAATAATGTAAATGCGTATAAAAATATATGTACAAAGTACATATAAAATAATGTAAATTCGTATCAATATAAATCAACAAAATACCAATAAAATAATATATATTTGAATGAAAATAGATTTACAAAATACACATAACCTAACTAATATTTGTATTGAAATATATACAAAAATACATAAAAATAATTTGAGTTTGTATGAAAATAGATATTCAAAATACACATAAAACTTAGTAAATTTCTTTTGAAATATATTTACAAAATACCCATAAAATATTGTAAATTTGTGTCAAAATATATAAACAAATACACATAAAATAACGTAAATTTGTATGAATCATATATATACAAAATACACATAGAATAATGTCAAATCGTATCAAAATGAATGAGCAGAATATCAGTAAAATAACGTAAATTTGTATGAAAATAAAGATGCAAAATACCCATAAAATAAAGCATATATTTATAAAAATACATATAGAAAAATACACATAGAATAATTAAATTTGTATTAAAATTAATATACAAAATGCATATACAATAAATTTAAATTTGATTATATTAAATGAAATAAATATACAAAATAAACATAAAATAAGGTAAATTTGTGATAAAATATATATAAGAATACACATAAAATAATATAAATTTGAATTAAAATATATATTCAAATACACATAAAATAACATGAATTTGTATAAAATTTGTTTCAAAATATATACGAATACACACAATAAAATAATGTAAATTTTAATGAAAATGTATATATAAAATACACATAAAATAATTTAAATACGTAGAAAAATATATATACAAAATACACATAAAATAATGTAAACTCGTAAAAAAATAAATACACAAAATTCCAATAAAAGAATGTATATTTGTAGGAAAATATATATACAAAAAACAAATAAAATAACTAGAATTTGTATAAAAATATATACAAAAATACACAAAAATAATTTAAATTTTTTGAAAATAGATATGTAAAATACACATAAAGATAGGCAAATTTGTATTGAAATACATATACAAAACTCACATAAAATAATGTAAATTTGTATTAAAATATATAAACAAATACATATAAAATAACGTAAATTTGGAAAAAATATATATACAAAATATACATTAAATATCTTAAATATGTATAAAAATATGTTATATTATATATATTTTTATTGATATTTGCGTTATTTATGTGTATTTTGTATATGTTTTCTCATAGAAATTTACATTATTTTATTGGTATTTTGTCTATTTATTTTGATACGAATTACATGATTATTTGTGTATTTTGTACATTTTTATATACGTATTTACATTATTTAATGTGTATTTTGTTTATATATTTTTGTACAAATTTACGTTATTATATGTGTATTTGTAAAAGTATTTTGATACAAATTTACATTATTTTATGTATTTTGTATATATATTTCAATTCAAATTTAGCTCATTTTATGTGTATTTTGTATATCTATTTATTTTAATACAAAATCAAATATTTTATGTTTTTTCGTATATATATTTAAAAAAAAACGTTATTTTATGGGTATTTTGCATCTTAATTTTCATACAAATTTACATTATTTTATTAATATTTTCTGTATTTATTTTGATACGATTTTACATTATTTTATTTGTGTTTTGTATATATTTTTTTATACATATTTACATTATTTAATGTGTTTTTTGTATATATATTTGATACATATTTACGTTATTTTAAGTTATTTTATGTGTATTTGTTTATATATTTTGACACAAATTTACAATATTTTATGGATATTTTGTATATATATTTCAAAAGAAATTTACCTAGTTTTATGTGTATTTTGAATATCTATTTTCATACAAACTCAAATTATTTTTATGTATTTTTGTATATATTTCAATACAAATTTTAGTTATGTTATGTGTATTTTGTAAATCTATTTTCATTCAAATATATATTATTTTATTGGTATATATATTTTGAAACAAATTTACATTATTTTATGTGTATTTTGCATATTTTTTCAATACAAATTTACCTTATTGTATGTGCATTTTGTATATTAATTTTAATACAAATTTGATTAACCTATGTGTATTTTTGTATATGTATTTTTATAAAAATATGCTTCATTTTATGGGTATTTTGCATCTTTATTTTCATACAAATTTACATTATTTTATTGATATTCTGTGTATTTATTTTGATATGATTTTACATTATTCTATGTGTATTTTGTATATATATTTTATATAAAATGTATTTGCTTTCATTTCATACAAATCTACATTATTTTATGTGTTTTTTGTACATGTATTTATATACAAATTTAACTAGTTATATGTGTATTTTGTATATCTATTTTGTATGTATATTTGCATAGAAATTTACTCTATTTTATGAGTATTCGTATATATATTTTGATACAAATTTACATTATTGATGTGTATTTTGCATATCTATTTCAATACAAATTTACTTTATTATACGTGCATTTTGTATATTTATTTTAATACAAACTTAACTATTTTATATGTATTTTTGTATATATATTTTTATGCAAATATGCGTTATTATATGGATATTTTGCATCTTTATTTTCATACAAATTTACATCATTTTATTGATAATCTCTTTATTTATTTTGATACGATTTAACATTATTCTATGTGTATTTTGTATATATTTTTTTTATACATATTTACATTATTTAATGTTCATTTTATATATATATTTTATCCAAATTTACATTATTTTATGTGTATTTGTTTATATATTTTCATACAAATTTACATTATTTTATGTGTTTTTTGTATATATATTTTTCTACGTATTTAAATTATTTTATGTGTAATTTGTATATACATTTTCATAAAAAAATTACGTTATTTTATTGCGTGTATAAGTATATATTTTGATACAAATTTTATACAAATTCATGTTATTTAATGTGTATTTGTATATATATTTTCATACAAATTTATATTATTTAATGTGTATTTTTTTATATATTTCATTACAAATTTACCTTATTTTATGTTTATTTTGTATATTTATTTCATTCAATTTTAAATTATTTTATGTGTGTACTTGTATTTGTATTTAGGTTATTTTATGTGTATTTTGTATATATATTTTCATCCAAAATTACATTATTTTATTGATATTTTCTTAATTTAATTCGATACGAATTTAGATTATTTCATAGGTATTTTGTATACATATTTTTACACTCATTTTTATACTCATCTAAAGTGTGTTTTGTATATATATTTTTATGCAAATTTATTTTATGTTCATTTTTGTACATATATTTTTTTAGAAATTTGCGTTATTTTATGTATATAGTTTTATATAAATTTACGTTATTTTATGTGCATTTTGTATATTTATATTTATACAAATACACATTCTTTTATTGGTATATTGTTTATTTACATATATACGAATTTACATTATTTTATGTGTATTTTGTATACATTTTTTATACGTATTTACTTAATATTATGTGTATTTTGTATATGTATTTTTATAGAAATCTACGTTATTTTATGTGTATTCGTATATATATTTTGAAACCAATTTACATTATTTTATATGTATTTTGCATATCTATTTCAATACAAATTTACCTTATTGTATGTGCATTTTGTATATTTATTTTAATACAAATTCAAATATTTTAAGTGTATTTTGGTATCAATATTTTTATAAAAAATACGTTATTTTATAGGTATTTTGCATCTTAATTTTCATACAAATTTACATTATTTTATTAATATTCTGTGTATATATTTTGATACGATTCTATTACATGTTATTCTATTATATATTTTTTATACATATTTACATTATGTGTATGTAAATTTACGTTATTATATGTGTTTTTTATTATATCACAAATTTTTATGTTTATTGTGTATTTTTTATATTTCTTTTTTAAAATATTTTTTGTATTTTGTTTATTATTTTTTTATAATTTTAGGTTATTTTTATTTACGCATTATTATTTTAATGTGTGTTTTGTATATTTTTATTGTAAGTTTTTTTATTTTTTTTCATTTTTTTTGGATATATTTTTATTTTATTTTATATTTTATTATATATTTGTATATGTTATTTTATATTATTTTTACATTTTTTACATTATTTTTTTTATTATTTTTTGATACGAAATTGATGATTATATATATATTTGTTATTTATATTTTTTATTTTATATTTATTATTTAATGTGTATTTTGTTTTATATATTTTAAACAAATTTACGTTATTATGTGTATTTGATTATATATTTTTACGTTATTATATGTTATATTGTATTTCAATACAAATTAAATTAACCAAATTATATTATTTTTTATTTCTTTTCATACAAATTTAATTTATTTTGTGTGTTTTTTATATATATACATTTAAATTTAGTTTTTATTTATGTACATTTTTACATTATTTAATTGTTTTGTATTATGTATTTATATAAAGTTACTTATTTTATTTTTCATTTTTTTTATATTTTTATTTTATAAATTTTAGTTATATTATATTGTATGTATATATTTTTTCTCACAAATATTTATTACATTTATATATATTTTGTTTATTTAGTATTTTGATACGAATTACATGATTATATTTTTTTTTATTTTTTTTTTATATATATTTATATTACTTGTATGTATTTTGTTTATATATTTTTAAACAAATTTACGTTATTATATGTATTTTTATAAATATTTTGATACAAATTTACATTATTTTATATATTTTCTATATACATTTCATTTCAAATTTAGCTTTTTTTATCTGTATTTTTTATATCTATTTTCATACGAATTTAATTACTTCTGAGTATTTTTGTATATAGTTTTATACAAATCTACGTTATTTTATGTGTATTTTGTATATTTATATTTATACAAATACACATTCTTTTATTGGTATTTTGTTTATTTAATTTGATACGAATTTACATTATTTTATGTGTATTTTGTTTACATTTTCTTATACGTATTTACTTCATTTTATGTGTATTTTGTATATATATTTTTATACAAATCTACGTTATTTTATGTGTATTCGTATATCTATTTTGAAACAAATATACATTGTTTTATATGTATTTTGCATATCTATTTCAATACAGATTTACCTTATTGTATGAGTATTTTGTATATTTATTTTAATACAAATACACATTCTTTTATTGATATTTGAATTATTTATTTTGACACGAATTTACATTATTTAATGTGTATTTTGTATATATATTTTTATACGTATTTACAACATTTCATGTGTATTTTGTGTATATATTTCTATAGAAATCTACGTTATTTTATGTGTATTCGTATATATATTTTGAAACAAATCTACATTGTTTTATGTGTATTTTGTATATATATTTCATTATAAATTTGCCTGATTTTAAGTTTATTTTTATATCTATTTTCATTCAAATTCAAATCATTTTATGTGTATATATTTATTTGTATTTACGTTATTTTATGTGTATTTTCTATATATATTTTCATTCTAAATTACATTATTTTATCGGTATTTTGTTCATTTATTTCGATACGAATTTAGATTATTTCATGTGTATTTTCTATACATATACTTATAGAGTAAATTTCTATGAAAATATATATTCAAAATACATATAAAATTATGTAAATAAGTATAAAAATATATTATATCAAATACACCTAAAAAAAATGAAAATTCGTATCAAAATAAATAAATAAAATTCCGATAAAAGAACGTAAATTCGAATTAAAATAAATAAACAAAATACCAATAAAAGAATGTGTATTTGGATAAATATAAATATACAAAATACACATACAAAATAAACATAAAATAAGGTAGATTTGTAATAAATATATGTACAAAATACACATAAAATAATGTAAATTTATATGAAAATATATATACAAATACACATAAAACAATGAATTTGTATAGAAATATATATTCAAAATAAATATTAAATAATGGAAAAGCGTATAAAAATATATATACAAAGTACATATAAAATAATGTAAATTCGTATCAATATAAATCAACAAAACACCAATAAAATAATATATATTTGAATGAAAATAAATTTACATAATACACATAACATAACTAAAATTTGTATTAAAATATATTCAAAAATACATAGAAATAATTTGAGTTTGTATGAAAATATATATACAAAATACACATAAAACTAGGTAAATTTCTTTTGAAATATATATACAAAATACCCATAAAATATTGTAAATTTGTGTCTAAATATATAAACATATACACATAAAATAACGTAAATTTGTATGAAAAATATATACAAAATACACATAGAATAATGTCAATTCCTATCAAAATGAATGAGCAGAATATCAATAAAATAATGTAAATTTGTATGAAAATAAAGATGCAAAATACCCAAAAAATAAAGAATATGTTTGTAAAAATACAGATACAAAAGTACACATCGAATAATTAAATTTGTATTAAAATTAATATACAAAATGCGTATATAATAAGGTAAATTTGTATTGAAAAAATATGCAACATACACGTTTACTCATACAAATTTATATTATTCTATTGGTATTTTGTTTATTTATTTTGATGCGAATTACATGATTATATGTGTATTTTGTACATATTTTTTTATACGTATTTACATTATTTAATGTGTATTTTGTTTATATATTTTCATACAAATTTACGTTATTATATATGTATTTGTATAAATATTTTGATACAAATTTACTTTATTTCATGTATTTTGTATATATTTCAATTCAAATTTGGCTTATTTCGTGTGTATTTTGTATATATTTTCATACAAATTTAATTACTTCTGTGTATTTTTGTATATAGTTTTATATAAATTTACGTTATTTTATGTGTATTTTGTATATTTATATTCATACAAATACACATTCTTTTATTGGTATTTTGTTTATTTATTTTGATACGAATTTACATTATTTTATGATATATATTTTATCCAAATTTACATTATTTTATGTGTATTTGTTTATATATTTTCATACATATTTACATTATTTTATGTGTTTTTTGTATATATATTTTTCTACGTATTTTAAATTATTTTATGTGTATATTTGTATTTGTATTTAGGTTATTTTATGTGTATTTTGTATATATATTTTCATCCAAAATTACATTATTTTATTGGTATTTCTTAATTTAATTCGATACGAATTTAGGTTATTTCATAGTCATTTTGTATACATATTTTTATACTCATTTACATTATCTAATGTGTGTTTTGTATATATATTTTTATGCAAATTTATTTAATGTTCATTTTTGTACATATATTTTTATAGAAATTTGCGTTATTTTATGTATATAGTTTTATATAAAGTTACGTTATTTTATGTGCATTTTGTATATTTATATTTATACAAATACACATTCTTTTATTGGTATATTGTTTATTTACATTTTTACGAATTTACATTATTTTATATGTATTTTGTATACATTTTTTTATACGTATTTACTTAATTTTATGTGTATTTTGTATATGTATTTTTATGGAAATCTACGTTATTTTATGTGTATTCGTATATATATTTTGAAACAAATTTACATTATTTTATATGTATTTTGCATATCTATTTCAATACAAATTTACCTTATTGTATGTGCATTTTGTATATTTATTTTAATACAAGTTCAAATATTTTGTGTGTATTTTGGTATAAATAATTTTATAAAAAATGCGTTATTTTATAGGTATTTTGCATCTTAATTTTCATTTTATATGTACTTTGTTTATATATTTTTTTACGCTTTTACATTATTTAATATTTATTTTGAATATATATTTTTATACAGATTCATGGTATTTTATGTGTATTTGTATATATATTTTCATATAAATTTACATTATTTTATGTGTATTTTGTACATATATTTTATTACAAATCTACCTTATTTTATGTTTATTTTGTATGTGTATTTAGTATATTTATATTTATCCAAATACACATTCTTTTATTGGAATTTTGTTTATTTATTTTAATTCGAATTTACATTATTTTATGTGTATTTTGTATATATATTTTTATAGAAATCTACGTTTTTTTATTTGTATTCGTATATATATTTTGAAACAAATTTATATTGTTTTATATGTATTTTTGCATATCTCTTTCAATAAAAATTTACCTTATTGTATGTGCATTTTGTATATTCATTTCAATACAAATTTAAATATTTTATGTGTATTTTGGTATATATATTTTTGTAAGAAATGCGCTATTTTATGGGAATTTTGCATCTTTATTTTCATACAAATTTACATTATTTTATTAATATTCAGTGTATTTATTTTGATACGAATTTACATTATTCTATTTGATTTTTGTATATACTTTTTTATACATATTTACATTATTTAATGAGTATCTTGCATATATATTTTATACAAATTTATTATCTATTATCTATTTTTATACAAATACACATTCTTTACATGATATTTTGTTTATTTATTTTGACACGAATTTACATTATTTGATATGTATTTTGTATATATATTTTTATACGTATTTACATAATTTCATATGTATTTTGTATATATATTTCTATAGAAATCTACTTTATTTTATGTGTATTCGTATATATATTTTGAAACAAATTTACATTGTTTTATATGTATTTTTAAATATCTCTTTTAATACAAATTTACCTTACTGTATATGCATTTTGTATATTTATTTCAATACAAATTTAAATATTTTATGTGTATTTTGGTATATATATTTTTATAAAAAATGCGATAATTTTTAGGAATTTTGCATCTTTATTTTCATACAAATTTACATTATTTTATTGATATTCTGTGTATTTATTTTGATACGATTTTACATTATTCTATTTGTTTTTTGTATATATATTTTTATACACATTTACATTATTTAATGTGTATCTTGCATATATATTTATACAAATTTACGTTATTTTAAGTGTATTTGTTTTTATATTTTCATTCAAATTTACATTTATTTTGATTCGAAATTTTATTATTTAATGTGTATTTTGTATACATTTTTTAATACGAATTTCCTTAATTTTATGTGTATTTTGCATATATATTTTTATAGAAATCTACGTTTTTTTATTTGTATTCGTAAATATATTTTGAAACAAATTTACATTGTTTTATATGTATTTTTGCTTATCTCTTTCAATACAAATTTACCTTATTGCATGTGCATTTTGTATATTTATTTCAATGCAAATTTAAATATTTTATGTGTTTTTTGGTATATATATTTTTATAAGAAATGCGCTATTTTATGGGAATTTTGGATCTTTATTTTCATACAAATTTACATTATTTTATTAATATTCGGTGTATTTATTTTGATACGATGTTACATTATTCTATTTGTTTTTTGTATATACTTTTTTATACATATTTACATTATTTAATGTGTATCTTGCATATATATTTTATACAAATTTATTATCTATTATATATTTTCATACAAATACACATTCTTTTCATGATATTTTGTTTATTTATTTTGACACGAATCTACATTATTTGATATGTATTTTGTATATATATTTTTATACGTATTTACATAATTTCATATGTATTTTGTATATATATTTCTATAGAAATCTACTTTATTTTATGTGTATTCGTATATATATTTTGAAACAAATTTACATTGTTTTATATGTATTTTTGAATATCTCTTTCAATACAAATTTACCTTACTGTATATGCATTTTGTATATTTATTTCAATACAAATTTAAATATTTTATGTGTATTTTGGTAAATATATTTTTATAAAAAATGCGATAATTTTTGGGAATTTTGCATCTTTATTTTCATACAAATTTACATTATTTTATTGATATTCTGTGTATTTATTTTGATACGATTTTACATTATTCTATTTGTTTTTTGTATATATATTTTTTATACACATTTACATTATTTAATGTGTATCTTGCATATATATTTTATACAAATTTACGTTATTTTAAGTGTATTTGTTTATATATTTTCGTTGAAATTTACATTATTTGGTGTGTATTTTGTATATGTATTTCAATATAAATTTACCTAATTTTATGTGTATTTTGTATATTTCTTTTCAAACAAATTTAAATTATTTTTGTATATAGTTTTATACAAATTTAGGTTATTTTATCTACGCATTTATATTATTTAGTGTGTGTTTTGTATATATATTTTTTTGCAAATTTACTTTATTTTATGTGCATTTTTGTACATATATTTTTATAGAAATTTGCGTTATTTGTATATGTTTTCTCATACAAATTTACATTATTTTATTGCTATTTTGTTTATTTATTTTGGTACGAATTACATGATTATATGTGTATTTTGTACATATTTTTTATACGTATTTACATTACTTAATGTGTATTTTGTTTATATATTTTTAAACAAATCTACGTTATTATATGTATTTGTATAAATATTTTGATACAGATGTATATTATTTTATGTATTTTGTATGTACATTTTAAATCAAATTTAGCTCATTTTAGCTGTATTTTGTATATATATTTTCATACAAATTTAATTACCTCTGTGTATTTTTGTATATAGTTTTATACAAATTTACGATATTTTATGTGTATTTTGTATATTTATATTTATACAAATACACATTCTTTTACTGGTATTTTGTTTATTTATTTTGATACGATTTTTATGTATTTTTTTGTATTAATTTTTTTATACGTATTTACTTCATTTTATGTGTATATATTTTTATAGAAATCTACGTTATTTTATGTGTATTCGTATATATATTTTGAAACAAATCTACATTGTTTTATATGTATTTTGCATATCTATTTCAATACAAATTTACCTTATAGTATGTGCATTTTTTATATTTATTTTAATACAAATTTTAATATTTTATGTGTATTTTGCTATATATATATATATATATATATATATATATATATATATATATATATATATATATATATATATATATATATATATATATATATATATATATATATATATATATATTATAAAAAAATGCGTTATTTTATGGCTATTTTGCATCTTTATTTTCATACAAATTTACATTATTTTATTAATATTCTTTGTATTTATTCTTGATACGATTTTACATTATTCTATTTGTGCTTTGTATATACTTTTTTATACATATTTACATTATTTAATGTGTATTTTGTATATATATTTGATACAAATTTACGTTATTTTAAGTGTACATTATATATTTTTATTCAAATTTCCATTATTTTATGTGTATTTTGTATATGTATTTCAATACAAATTTTCCTAATTTTATGTGTATTTTGTATATTTATTTTCATACAAATTTAAATTATTTTTGTGTATATTTGTATATAGTTTTATACAAACTTAGGTTATTTTATGAGTATTTTGTAGATCTATTTTCATACAAATACACATTCTTTTATTGATATTTTGTTTATTTATTTTGACGAGAATTTAAATTATTTAATGTGTATTTTGTATATATATATTTTTATACGTATTTATATCATTTCATGTGTATTTTCTATATATATTTCTATAGAAATCTACGTTATTTTATGTGTATTCGTATATATATTTTGCATATATGCATTTTGTATAATTTTTCAATACAAATTTACCTTATTGTACGTGCATTTTGTATATTAATTTTAATACACATTTAATTATTCTATGTGTTTTTTTGTATATGTATTTTTAAAAAAATATGCTTTTATACAAAATAACGTAGATTTCTATGAAAATATATATACAAAATACACATAAAAAGAAGTTAATACGTATAAAAAAATGTATACAAAATACACTTAAAATAATGTAAATTCGTATCAAAATAGATAAACAAAATACCAATAAAAGAATGTGTATTTGTAAAAATATAAATATACAAAATACACATAAAATAACGTAAATTTATATAAAACTATATACAAAAATACACAGAAGTAATTAAATGTGTATGAAAATATATACAAAATACACACGAAATAAGCTAAATTTGAATTGAAATATATATATAAAATACATGAAATAAAGTAAATTTGTATAAAAATATTTATACAAATACACATATAATAACGTAAATTTGTATGAAAATATATAAACAAAATACACATTAAATAATGTAAATACGTATAAAAAAATATGTACAAAATACACATATAATCATGTAATTCGTATCAAAATAAATAAACAAAATATCAAAAAAATAATATAAATTTGTATGAGTAAACGTGTATGTTGCATATTTTTTCAATAAAATTTACCTTATTATATACGCATTTTGTATATTAATTTTAATACAAATTTAATTATTCGAGCATCATACATATAATGACGTAAATTTGTTTAAAAATATATAAACAAAATACACATTAAGTAATGTAAATACGTATAAAAAATATGTATAAAATACACATATAATCATGTAATTCGTATCAAACTAAATAAACAAAATATCAATAAAATAATGTAAATTTGAATGAGAAAACATATACAAATACATATAAAAAATATATGTCCAAAAATGAAGGTAAAATAAAGTAACTTTGGATAAAAATATATATACAAAACACACATTAAATAATGTAAATGCGCACATAAAATAACCTAAACTTGTATAAAACTATATACAAAAATACACAAAAATAATTTAAATTTGTGTGAAAAGAAATATAGAAAATACACATAAAATTAGGTTAATTTGTATTGAAATACATATGCAAAATACATATAAAATAACGTAGATTTGTATCAAATATATATTCAAAATACACATAAAATAATGTAAATATGTATAAAAAAATATATACAAAACACAAATAGTATAAAGTAAAATCGTATCTAAATATATACACAGAATATTAATAAAATAATGTAAATTTGTATGAAAATTAAGATGCAAAATACCTATAAAATAACGCATTTTTTATAAAATTATTGATACCAAAATACACATAAAATATTTGAATTTGTATTAAAATAAATATACAAAATGCACATACAATAAGGTAAATTTGTATTGAAATAGATATGCAAAATACATATAAAATAATGTAAATTTGTTTCAAAATATATATACGAATACACATAAAATAACGTAGATTTCTATAAAAATACATATACAAAATACACATAATATTAAGTAAATACGTATAAAAAAATGTTTACAAAATACACATAAAATAATGTAAATTCGTATAAATGTAAATAAACAATATACCAATAAAAGAATGTGTATTTGTATAAATATAAATATACAAAATGCACATAAAATAACGTAAGTTTATATAAATCTATATACATAAAATAACGCAAATTTCTATAAAAATATATGTACAAAAATGAACATAAAATAAATTTGCATAAAAATATATATACAAAACACACTTTAGATAATGTAAATGAGTATAAAAATATGTATACAAAATACCTATGAAATAATTTAAACTCGTATCGAATTAAATTAAGAAAATATCAATAAAATAATGTAATTTTGGATGAAAATATATATACAAAATACACATAAAATAACCTAAATACAAATACAAATATATACATAAAATAATTTAAAATTGAATGAAATAAATATACAAAATAAACATAAAATAAGGTAAATTTGTAATGAAATATATGAAAAAATACACATAAAATAATATAAATTTGTATGAAAATATATATACAAATACACATTAAATAACATGAATTTGTATAAAAGTTTTATCAAAATATATACTTATACAAACAATAAAATAACGTAATTTTTTTTATGAAAATGTATATACAAAATGCACATAAAATAATTCAAATACGTAGAAAAATATATATACAAAAAACACATAAAATAATGTAAATTTGTATGAAAATATATAAACAAATACACATAAAATAATGTAAATTTGGATAAAATATATATACAAAATGAACATTAAATAATGTAAATATGTATAAGAAAAAATATACAAAATACACATAGAATAATGTTAAATCGTATCAAAATAAATAAAGAGAATATCAATAAAATAATGTAAATTTGTATAAAAATAAAGATGCAAAATATCCATATAATAACGCATATTTGCATAAAAATATATTTACAAAAATACATATAAAATAGTTAAATTTGTATTAAAATAAATATACAAAATGCACGTACAATAAAGTAAATTGGTATTGATATAGATATGCAAAATACACATCAATAATGTAAATTTGTATCAAAATATATATACGAATACTCATAAAATAGAGTAAATTTCTATAAAAATATACATACAAAATAGATATACAAAATACACATATAACTACTTAAATTTGTATTTAAATACATGTACAAAAAAAACACATAAAATAATGTAGATTTGTATGAAATGAAAACAAATACATTTTATATAAAATATATATACAAAATACACATAGAATAATGTAAAATCATTTTAAAATAAATACACAGAATATCAATAAAATAAAGTAAATTTGTATGAAAATAAAGATGCAAAATACCCATAAAATAAAGCATATTTTTATAAAAATACATATACAAAAATACACATAGATTAATCAAATTTGTATTAAAATTAATATACAAAATGCACATACAATAAGGTAAATTTGTATTGAAAAAATATGCAAAATACACATAAAACAATGTAAATTTGTCTCAAAAAATATATACGAATACACATAAAATAACGCAGATTTCTATAAAAATATATATACAAAATACACTTGAAATAATGTAAATACGTATAAAAATATATATACAAAATACACATTAAATAATGTTAATTCGTGTCAAAATAAATAAACAAAATATCATGAAAATAGATATACAAAATACACATAAAATAACCTAAATTTGTATAAAACTATATACAAAAATACACAAAAACAATTTAAACTTGTATGAAAATAAATATACAAAAAAATATAAAAATAGGTAAATTTGTATTAAAATACATATACAAAATACACATAAAATAATGTAAATTTGAATGAAAATATATAAACATATTGACTTAAAATAACGTAAATTTGTATCAAATATATATACAAAAAAAAACATTAAATAATGTAAATATGTATGAAAAAATATATACAAAACACAAATAAAATAATGTAAAATCGTATCAAAATAAATACAGAAAATATTAATAAAATAATGTAAATTTGTATGAAAATTAAGATGCAAAATACCCATAAAATAAAGCATTTTTTATAAAAATATATATACGAAAAAACATAAAATATCTGATTTTGTATTAAAATAAATAGATATACAAAATACACATAAAATAAGCTAAATTTGAATTGAAATATATATACAAAATACATAAAATAATGTAAATTTGTATCAAAATACCTATACAAATACACATATAATAACGTAAATTTGTATAAAAATATATAAACAAAATACACATTAAATAATGAAAATACGTATAAAAAAATGTAAAAAATACACAAATAATCATGTAATTCGTATCAAAATAAATAGATAAAATACCAATAAAATAATGTAAATTTCTATGAGAAAACATATACAAAATACACATATATAACGCAAATATCAATAAAAATATATATAATATAATATATTTTTATACATTTTTAAAATATTTAATGTATATTTTGTATATATATATTTTATCCAAATTTACGTGATATTATATGTATTTGTTTATATATTTTCATACAAATTTACATTATTTTATGTGAGTTTTGTATATGTATTTCAATACAAATTTGTCTAACTTTATGTGTATTTTGCATATCTATTTTCAAACAAATTTAAATTATTTTTGTGTATTTTTGTATATATTTTTATACAAATTTTAGTTATTTTATTTGTTTTTTGTATATATATTTTCCTACATATATACATTCTTTTATTGGAATTTTGTGTATTTAATTTTTTACGAATTTGCATTATTTTATGTGTATTTTGTATATATATTTTTCTACGTATTTAAACTATTTTATGTGTATTTTGTATATATATTTTTCTACGTATTTAAACTATTTTATGTGTATTTTATATATACATTTTCATAAAAATTTACGTTATTTTATTGTGTGTATTCGTATATATTTTGAAACATTTGATACAAATTCATCTTATTTTATGTGTATTTGTATATATATTTTCATACAAATTTATATTATTTTATGTGTATTCTTACATATATTTTATTACAAATTTACCTTATTTTATGTTTATTTTGTAAATTTATTTCATTCAATTTTAAATTATTTAATGTGTATATTTGTATTTGTATTTAGGCTATTTTATGTGTGTTTTCAATGTATATATTCATCCAAAATTACATTATTTTATTGTTATTTTCTTAATTTAACTCGATTTGAATTTAGATTATTTCATAGGTATTTTGTATACATATTTTTATACTCATTTACATTATCTAATGTGTGTTTTGTATATATTTTTTTATGCAAACTAATTTTATGTGCATTTTTGTACATATATTTTTATAGAAACTTAAAACGTTATTTTATGTGTATTTTGTATATGTTTTCTCATACAAATTTACATTATTTAACTAGTTTTTTTGGTTATTTATTTTGATACGAATGACTTGATTATTGCTGTATTTTGTAAATATTTTTTTATACGTATTTACATTACTTAATGTGTATTTTGTTTATATTTTTTTTTTAAATTTACGTTATTATATGTGTATTTGTTAAAAATATTTTGAAACGAATTTACTTTATTTTATGTATTTTGTATATATATTTCAATTCAAATTTAGCTTATTTTGTGTGTATTTTTAAAATCTATTTTCATACAAATTTAATTACTTCTGTGTATTTTTGTATATAGTTTTATACAAATTTACGTTATTTTATGTGCATTTTGTATATTTATATTTATACAAATACACATTCTCTTATTGGTATTTTGTTTATTTATATTTATACGAATTTACATTATTTTATGTGTATTTTGTATACATTTTTGATTCGTATTTACTTAATTTTATTTGTATTTTGTATATATTATATTGAAAGAAATCTACGTTATTTTATGTGTATTCGTATATATATTTTTAAACAAATTTACATTGTTTTATATGTTTTTTGCATATCTATTTCAATACAAATTTACCTTATTGTATGTGCATTTTGTATATTTATTTTAATACAAATTCGAATATTTTATGTGTATGTTGGTATATATAATTTTATAAAAAATGCGTTATTTTATAGGTATTTTGCACCTTAGTTTTTATACAAATGTACATTATTTTATTAATATTCTGTGTATATATTTTGATACGATTTTATATTTTACTATTTGTGTTTTGTATATATTTTTTTTATACATATTTTCATTATTTAATGTGTATTTTTTATATATATCTTATACAAATTAACGTTATTTTAAGTGTATTTGTTTATATAATTTCATTCAAATTTACATTATTTTAAGTGTATTTTGTATATGTATTTCAATACAAATTTACCTAATTTTATGTGTATTTTGTATATTTATTTTCAAAGAAATTTAAATTATTTTTGTGTTTTTTTGTATATACATATAGAGTAAATTTCTATGAAAATATATATTCAAAATACATATAAAATAATGTAAATAAGTATAAATATATATATATATATATATATATATATATATATATATATATATATATATATATATATATATATATATATATATATATATATATATATATATATATATATATATATATAAATACATAAAAAAATGAAAATTCGTATCAAAATAAATAAACAAAATTTCCTATAAAAGAACGTATATTTGTAGGAAAATAAATATACAAAATACACATAAATTTACGAAAATTTGAATAAAAATATATACAAAAAAACAAAAAAATAAATTTAAATTTGTATGAAAATATATATACAAAATACACATATAATTATTCAAACTTGTATCTAAATACATGTACAAAATACATAAAATAATGTAAATTTGTATGAAATGAAAACAAATTACATAAAATAACGTACATTTGTATAAAATAGATATACAAAATATACATAGAATAATGTAAAATCGTATCAAAATAAATACACAGAATATCAATAAAATAATGTAATTTTGTATGAAAATAAAGATGCAAAATACCCATAAAATAAAGCATATTTTTTTTTAAATACATATACAAGAATACACATAGTATAACTAAATTTGTATTAAAATTAATATACAAAATGCACGTACAATAAGGTAAATTTTTATTGAAAAAATATACAATATGCACATAAAACAATGTATATTTGTTTCAAAATATATATACGAATACTCTTAAAATAACGTATATTTCTATAGAAATAAATATAAAAAATACACGTCAAATGACGTAAATACGTATAAAAATATATATACACAATACACATTAAATAATGTAAATTCGCATCAAAATATATAAACAAAATATCAATAAAAGAATGTGTATTTGTATGAAAATAGATATACAAAATACACATAAAATATTGTAAATTTGTATAAAACTCTATTCAAAAAATACACAAAAATAATTTAAATTTGTATAAAAATATATATACAAAATACACATAAAACTAGTTAAATTTCAATTGAAATACATATAAAAAATACACATAAAATAATGTAAATTTGAATGAAAATATATAAACAAATACACTTAAAATAATTTAAATTTTTATGAAATATATATAGAAAATACACATTAAATAATGAAAATATGTATAAAAAAATATGTACAAAACACAAATAGAATAATGTAAAATAGTATCAAAATAAATACACAGAATATTAATAAAATAATGTAAATTTGTCTCAAAAAATATATACGAATACACATAAAATAACGCAGATTTCTATAAAAATATATATACAAAATACACTTGAAATAATGTAAATACGTATAAAAATATATATACAAAATACACATTAAATAATGTTAATTCGTGTCAAAATAAATAAACAAAATATCATGAAAATAGATATACAAAATACACATAAAATAACCTAAATTTGTATAAAACTATATACAAAAATACACAAAAATAATTTAAACTTGTATGAAAATAAATATACAAAAAAATATAAAAATAGGTAAATTTGTATTAAAATACATATACAAAATACACATAAAATAATGTAAATTTGAATGAAAATATATAAACATATTGACTTAAAATAACGTAAATTTGTATCAAATATATATACAAAAAAAAACATTAAATAATGTAAATATGTATGAAAAAATATATACAAAACACAAATAAAATAATGTAAAATCGTATCAAAATAAATACAGAAAATATTAATAAAATAATGTAAATTTGTATGAAAATTAAGATGCAAAATACCCATAAAATAACGCATTTTTTATAAAAATATATATACGAAAAAACATAAAATATCTGATTTTGTATTAAAATAAATAGATATACAAAATACATAAAATAAGCTAAATTTGAATTGAAATATATATACAAATACATAAAATAATGTAAATTTGTATCAAAATACCTATACAAATACACATATAATAACGTAAATTTGTATAAAATATATAAACAAAATACACATTAAATAATGAAAATACGTATAAAAAATGTAAAAATACACAAATAATCATGTAATTCGTATCAAAATAAATAGATAGAATACCAATAAAATAATGTAAATTTATGAGAAAACATACAAAATACACATATATAACGCAAATATCAATAAAAATATATATATAATATATTTTTATACATTTAAAATATTTAATGTATATTTTGTATATATATATTTTATCCAAATTTACGTGATTTTATATGTATTTGTTTATATATTTTCATACAAATTTACATTATTTTATGTGAGTTTTGTATATGTATTTCAATACAAATTTGTCTAACTTTATGTGTATTTTGCATATCTATTTTCAAACAAATTTAGATTTTTTTGTGTATTTTTGTATATATTTTTATACAAATTTTAGTTATTTTAATTGTTTTTTGTATATATATTTTCCTACATATATACATTCTTTTATTGGAATTTTATGTATTTAATTTTTTACGAATTTACATTATTTTATGTGTATTTTTGTATATATATTTTTCTACGTATTTAAACTATTTTATGTGTATTTTATATATATTTTTCTACGTATTTAAACTATTTTATGTGTATTTTATATATACATTTTCATAAAAATTTACGTTATTTTATTGTGTGTATTCGTATATATTTTGAAACATTTGATACAAATTCATCTTATTTTATGTGTATTTGTATATATATTTTCATACAAATTTATATTATTTTATGTGTATTCTTACATATATTTTATTACAAATTTACCTTATTTTATGTTTATTTTGTAAATTTATTTCATTCAATTTTAAATTATTTAATGTGTATATTTGTATTTGTATTTAGGCTATTTTATGTGTGTTTTCAATGTATATATTCATCCAAAATTACATTATTTTATTGTTATTTTCTTAATTTAACTCGATTCAATTTAGATTATTTCATAGGTATTTTGTATACATATTTTATACTCATTTACATTATCTAATGTGTGTTTTGTATAAATTTTTTATGCAAACTAATTTTATGTGCATTTTTGTACATATATTTTTATAGAAACTTAAAACGTTATTTTATGTGTATTTTGTATATGTTTTCTCATACAAATTTACATTATTTAACTAGTTTTTTTGGTTATTTATTTTGATACGAATGACTTGATTATTGCTGTATTTTGTAAATATTTTTTATACGTATTTACATTACTTAATGTGTATTTTGTTTATATTTTTTTTTTAAATTTACGTTATTATATGTGTATTTGTTAAAAATATTTTGAAACGAATTTACTTTATTTTATGTATTTTGTATATATATTTCAATTCAAATTTAGCTTATTTTGTGTGTATTTTTAAAATCTATTTTCATACAAATTTAATTACTTCTGTGTATTTTTGTATATAGTTTTATACAAATTTACGTTATTTTATGTGCATTTTGTATATTTATATTTATACAAATACACATTCTCTTATTGGTATTTTGTTTATTTATATTTATACGAATTTACATTATTTTATGTGTATTTTGTATACATTTTTGATTCGTATTTACTTAATTTTATTTGTATTTTGTATATATTATATTGAAAGAAATCTACGTTATTTTATGTGTATTCGTATATATATTTTTAAACAAATTTACATTGTTTTATATGTTTTTTGCATATCTATTTCAATACAAATTTACCTTATTGTATGTGCATTTTGTATATTTATTTTAATACAAATTCGAATATTTTATGTGTATGTTGGTATATATAATTTTATAAAAAATGCGTTATTTTATAGGTATTTTGCACCTTAGTTTTTATACAAATGTACATTATTTTATTAATATTCTGTGTATATATTTTGATACGATTTTATATTTTACTATTTGTGTTTTGTATATATTTTTTTATACATATTTTCATTATTTAATGTGTATTTTTTATATATATTTTATACAAATTAACGTTATTTTAAGTGTATTTGTTTATATAATTTCATTCAAATTTACATTATTTTAAGTGTATTTTGTATATGTATTTCAATACAAATTTACCTAATTTTATGTGTATTTTGTATATTTATTTTCAAAGAAATTTAAATTATTTTTGTGTTTTTTTGTATATACATATAGAGTAAATTTCTATGAAAATATATATTCAAAATACATATAAAATAATGAAAATAAATATATTTATAAATATATATATATATATATATATATATATATATATATATATATATATATATATATATATATATATATATATATATATATATATATATATATATATATATATATATATATCAAATACACCTAAAAAATGAAAATTCGTATCAAAATAAATAAACAAAATTCCGATAAAAGAACGTATATTTCTAGGAAAATAAATATACAAAATACACATAAAATTACGAAAATTTGAATAAAAATATATACAAAAAAACAAAAAAATAAATTTAAATTTGTATGAAAATAGATATACAA
Organism: Eriocheir sinensis; assembly: GCF_024679095.1. NCBI lineage: Eukaryota > Metazoa > Arthropoda > Malacostraca > Decapoda > Varunidae > Eriocheir > Eriocheir sinensis. The sequence continues at coordinate 647,360 of NW_026110308.1, read as the reverse complement.
AATACACATATAATTATTCAAACTTGTATCTAAATACATGTACAAAATACACATAAAATAATGTAAATTTGTATGAAATGAAAACAAATTCACATAAAATAACGTACATTTGTATAAAATAGATATACAAAATATACATAGAATAATGTAAAATCGTATCAAAATAAATACACAGAATATCAATAAAATAATGTAATTTTGTATGAAAATAAAGATGCAAAATACCCATAAAATAAAGCATTTTTTTTTTTAAATACATATACAAGAATACACATAGAATAACTAAATTTGTATTAAAATTAATATACAAAATGCACGTACAATAAGGTAAATTTGTATTGAAAAAATATACAAAATGCACATAAAACAATGTATATTTGTTTCAAAATATATATACGAATACACATAAAATAACGTATATTTCTATAGAAATATATATAAAAAATACACATGAAATGACGTAAATACGTATAAAAATATATATACACAATACACATTAAATAATGTAAATTCGCATCAAAATATATAAACAAAATATCAATAAAAGAATGTGTATTTGTATGAAAATAGATATACAAAATACACATAAAATATTGTAAATTTGTATAAAACTCTATTCAAAAAATACACAAAAATAATTTAAATTTGTATAAAAATATATATACAAAATACACATAAAACTAGTTAAATTTCAATTGAAATACATATAAAAAATACACATAAAATAATGTAAATTTGAATGAAAATATATAAACAAATACACTTAAAATAATTTAAATTTTTATGAAATATATATAGAAAATACACATTAAATAATGAAAATATGTATAAAAAAATATGTACAAAACACAAATAGAATAATGTAAAATAGTATCAAAATAAATACACAGAATATTAATAAAATAATGTAAATTTGTATGAAAATAAAGATGCAAAATACCCATAAAACAACGCATTTTTTATGAAAATATATATACCAAAATATACATAAAATATTTAAAATTGTATTACAATATATATACAAAATGCACATACAATAAGGTAAATTTGTATTGAAATATATATGCAAAATACACATAAAACAAAGTAAATTCGTTTCAAAATATATATACGAATACACATAATATAACGTAGATTTCTATAAAAATATATATACAAAATACACATAAAATGAAGTAAATACGTATAAGAAAATGTATACAAAATACACATAAAATAATGTAAACTCGTATCAAAATAAATAAACTAAAAGCCAATAAAAGAATGTTTACTTGTATAAATATAAATATACAAAATACACATAAAATAACGTAAAATTGTATAAAACTATATACAAAAATAAACAAAAATAATTAAATTTGTATTAAAATAGATATACAAAAAACACATAAAATAAGCTAAATTTGAATTGAAATAAATATAGAAAATACATAAAATAATGTAAATTTGTATCAAAATATATATTCAAATACACATATAATAACGTAAATTTGTATAAAAATATATAAACAAAATACACATTAAATAATGGAAATACGTATAAAAGATATGTACGTAATGTAAAAATTTATAAAATTAAAGATGCAAAATACCCATAAAATAACTCATATTTAAAAAAAATATATACAAAAATACACATAAAATAATTGAATTTGTATTAAAATAAATATACAAAATACACATAAAATAAGGTAGATTTTTATTGAAATAGATATGCAAAAAACACATAAAATAATGAATTTTTTTATCAAAATATATACGAATACACACAATAAAATTACGTAATTTTTTATGAAAATATATATACAAAATACACATGAAATAATGTAAATACATAGAAAAATATATATATACAAAATACACATAAAATTATATAAACTCGTATCAAAATAAATAAACAAAATTTCCTCTAAAAGAATGTATATGTGAAGGAAAATATATATACAAAATACAAATAAAATAACAAAAATTTGTATAAAAATATATACAAAAATACACAAAAATAATTTAAATTTGTTTGAAAATAGATATGCAAAATACACATGAAATTAGGCAAATTTTTATTGAAATACATATAGAAAATACACATAAAATAATGTAAATTTGTATGAAAATATATAGACAAATACACATAAGATAACGTAAATTTCCATAAAATATATGTACAAAATATACATTAAATAATGTAAATATGTCTAAAAATATATATACAAAACACACAGAATAACGTAAAACCGTATCAAAATAAATAAACAGACTATCAATAAAATAATGTAAATTTGTATGAAAATAAAGATGCAAACTACCCATATAATAACGCATATTTGTTTAAAAATATATATACAAAAATACACATAAAATAATTAAATTGTTATCAAAATAAATATACAAAAGGCACATACAATAAAGAAAATTTGTATTGAAATAGATATGCGAAATACACATAAATAATGTAAATTTGTATCAAAATATATATACGAATACACATAAAATAGAAAAAATTTCTATGAAAATATATATTCAAAATACATATAAAATTATGTAAATAAGTATAAAAATATATATATCACATTCATCTAAAATAATGAAAATTCGTATCAAAATAAATAAACAAAATTCCGATAAAAGAACGTATATTTGTAGGAAAATAAATATACAAAATACACCTAAATTTGTATCAAACTATATACAAAAATACACAAAAATATTTAAAATTTAAATTTACCTTATTGTATTTGCATTTTGTATATTTATTTTAATACAAATTCAAATATTTTATGTGTATTTTGCTATATATAATTTTATTAAAAATGCGTTATTTTATAGGTATTTTGCATCTTAGTTTTCATACAAATGTACATTATTTTATTAATATTCTGTGTATATATTTTGATACGATTTTATATTATACTATTTGTGTTTGGTATATATTTTTTATACATATTTTCATTATTTAATGTGTATTTTTTATATATATTTTATACAAATAAACGTTATTTTAAGTGCATTTGTTTATATAATTTCATTCAAATTTACATTATTTTAAGTGTATTTTGTATATGTATTTAAATACAAACTTACCTAATTTTATGTGTATTTTGTATATTTATTTTCATACAAATTTAAATTATCTTTGTGTTTTTTTGTATAAGCATATAGAGTAAATTTCTATGATAATATATATTTAAAATACATATAAAATTATGTAAATAAGTATAAAAATATATATATCAAATACACCTAAAAAAAATAAAATTCGTATCTAAATAAATAAACAAAATTCCGAGAAAAGAACGTATATTTGTAGGAAAATAAATATACAAAATACACAAAACTAAGAAAATTTGAATAAAAATATATACAAAAAAACAAAAAAATAAATTTAAATTTGTATGAAAATAGATCTACAAAATACACATATAATTAGTTAAATTTGTATTTAAATACATGTACAAAATACACATAAAATAATGTAAATTTGTATGCAATGAAAACAAATTCACATAAAATAACGTACATTTGTATAAAATAGATATACAAAATATACATAGAATAATGTGAAATCGTATCAAAATAAATACACAGAATATTAATAAAATAATGTAATTTTGTATGAAAATAAAGATGCAAAATACTCATAAAATAAAGCATATTTTTTTTAAAAATACATATACAAAAATACACATAGAATAATTAAATGTGTATTAAAATTAATATACAAAATGCACGTACAATAAGATAAATTTGTATTGAAAAAATATACAAAATGCATATAAAAGTGTAAATTTGTTTCAAAATATATATACGAATACACATAAAATAATGTAGATTTCTATAGAAATATAATTATATACAAAATACACATGAAATGATGTAAATACGTATAAAAAAAAAAAAATATATATATATATATATATATAAAAATATATATATATATATATATATATATATATATATATATATATATATATATATATATATATATATACAAAATACACATTAAATAATTTAAATTCTCGTCAAAATAAATAAACAAAATATCAATAAAAGAATGTGTATTTGTGTGAAAATAGATATACAAAATACTCATAAAATAACCTAAGTTTGTATAAAACTATATACAAAAATACACAAAAATAATTTAAATTTGTATGAAAATAAATATACAAAATACACTTAAAAGTAGGTAAATTTTTATTGAAATACATATACAAAATACACATAAAATAATGGAAATTTGAATGAAAATATATAAACATGTACACTTAAAATAACGCAGATTTGTATCAACTATATATACAAAATACACAATAAATAATGTAATTATGTATAAAAAAATATATACAAAACACAAATAGAATAATATAAAATCGTATCAACAATAAATACACAGAATATTAATAAAATAATGTAAATTTGTATCAAAATAAAGATGCAAAATACCCATAAAATAACGCATTTTCTATAAATATATATATACAAAAATACACATAAAATATTAAAATTTGTATTAAAATAAATATAAAAAATGCACATACTATAAGGTAAATTTGTATTGAAATAGATATGCAAAATACATATAAAACAATGTAAATTTGTTTCAAAATATATATACGAATACACATAAAATAACGTAGATTTCTAAAAAAATATATACACATAAAATGAAGTAAATACGTATAAAGAAATGAATACAAAAAATACATAAAAATCGTATCAAAATAAATAAACAAAATACCAGTAAAAGAATGTGTATTTGTATAAATATAAATATACAAAATACACATAAAATATCGTAAATTTGTATAAAACTATATACAAAAATACACAGAAGTAATTAAATTTGTATGAAAATATATATACAAAATACAGCTAAACTAAGCTAAATTTGATTTGAAATGTACATACAAAATACATAAAATAATGTAAATCTGTATCAAAATATTTATACAAATATACATATAATAACGTAGATTTGTTTAAAAATATATAAACAAAATACACATTAAGTAATGTAAATACGTATAAAAAATATGTACAAAATACTCATATAATCATGTAATTCGTATCAAAATAAATAAACAAAAAAGCAATAAAATAATGTAAATTTGTATGAGAAAACATATACAAATAACGCAAATTTCTACAATAATATATGTACAAAAAATGCACATAAAATAAAGTAAATTTGCAAAAAAATATATATACAAAACACACACTAAATAATGTAAATGCGTACATAAAATAACCTCAATTTGTATAAAACTATATACAAAAAAACACAACAATAATTTAAATTTGTTTGCAAAGAAATATACAAGATACACATAAAATTAGGTAAATTTGTATTGAAATACATATACAAAATACACATCAAATAATGTAAATTTGAATGAAAATATAAAAACAAATACACTTAAAATAACGTAAATTTGTATAAAATATATATGCAAGATACACATTAAATAATGTAAATGTGTATAAAAAATATATATACAAAAAACAAATAGAATAATGTAAAATCTTATCAAAATAAATACAAAGAATATCAATAAAATAATGTAAATTTGTATGAAAATAAAGATGCAAAATTCCCAAAAATTATCGCATTTTTTATAAAAATATATTTACCAAAATACACATAAAATATTTAAATTTGTATTGAAATAAATATACAAAATGCATATACAGTAAGGTAAATTTGTATTGAAAGAGATATTCAAAAATACATAATTATTATAAAACAATGTAAATTTGTTTCAAAATATATATACGAATACACATAAAATAAAGCAGATTTCTATAGAAATATATATACAAAATACATATTAAATTATGTTAATACGTATAAAAATATATATACAAAATACATATCAAATAATGTAAATTCGTGTCAAAATAAATAAACAAAATATCATGAAAAGAATGTGTATTTGTATGAAAATAGATAATAGATAATAAATTTGTATAAAATATATATGCAAGATACACATTACATAATTTAAATATGTATAAAAAAGTATATACAAAAAACAAATAGAATAATGTAACATCGTATCAAAATCAATACACCGAATATTAATAAAATAATGTAAATTTGTATGAAAATAAAGATGCAAAACTCCCATAAAATAGCGCATTTCTTATAAAAATATATATACCAAAATACACATAAGATATTTAAATTTGCATTGAAATAAATATACAAAATGCACATACAATAAGATAAATTTGTATTGAAAGAGATATGCAAAAATACATATAAAACAATGTAAATTTGTTTCAAAATATATATACGAATACAAATAAAAAAACGTAGATTTCTATAAAAAAATATATACAAAATACACATAAAATTAAGTAAATACGTATAAAAAAATGTATACAAAATACACATAAAATAATGTAATTTCGAATTAAAATAAATGTAAATTTGAATGAAAATATAAAAACAAATACACCTAAAATAACGTAAATTTGTATAAAATATATATGCAAGATACACATTAAATAATATAAATGTGTATAAAAATTATATACAAAAACAAATAGAATAATGTAAAATCGTATCAAAATAAATACACAGAATATCAATAAAATAATGTAAATTTGTATGAAAATAAAGATGCAAAATTCCCAAAAATTATCGCATTTTTTATAAAAATATATATACCAAAATACACATAAAATATTTAAATTTGTATTGAAATAAATATGCAAAATGCATATACAGTAAGGTAAATTTGTATTAAAAGAGATATTCAAAAATACTTATAAAACAATGTAAATTTGTTTCAAAATATATATACGAATACACATAAAAAAAAGTAGATTTCTATAGAAATATATATGCAAAATACATATGAAATTATGTAAATACGTATAAAAATATATATACAAAATACATATCAAATAATGTAAAATCGTGTCAAAATAAATAAACAAAATATCATGTAAAGAATGTGTATTTGTATAAAAATAGATAATAGATGATAAATTTGTATAAAATATATATGCAATGTACTCATTAAATAATGTAAATATGTATAAAAAAGTATATACAAAAAACAAATAGAATAATGTAAATTCGTATCAAAATAAATACACCGAATATTAATAAAATAATGTAAATTTGTATGAAAATAAAAATGCAAAATTCCCATAAAATAGCGCATTTCTTATAAAAAATATATATACCAAAATACACATAAAATTTCTAAATTTGTATTTAAATAAATATACAAAATGCATATACAATAAGGTAAATTTGTATTGAAAGAGATATGCAAAAATACATATAAAACAATGTAAATTTGTTTCAAAATATATATACGAATACAAATAAAAAAACGTATATTTCTATAAAAAATATATATACAAAATACACATAAAATTAAGTAAATACGTATAAAAAAATGTATTCAAAATACACATAAAATAAAGTAAATTCGAATTAAAATAAATAAACAAAATACCAATAAAAGAATGTGTATTTGTAAAAATATAAATATACAAAATACACATAGAAAATAAACATAAAATAATGAAGATTTGTAATAAAATATATGTACAAAATACACATACAATAATGTAAATTTATATGAAAATATATATACAAATACACATAAAATACCATGAATTTGTATAAAAATATATATTCAAAATAAATATTAAATAATGTAAGAGCGTATAAAAATATATATACAAAGTACATATAAAATTAAAATTAAGATGCAAAATACCTATAAAATAACGCATTTTTTTTTAAATTATTGATACCAAAATACACTTAAATATTTGAACTTGTATTAAAATAAATATACAAAATGCACATACAATAAGGTAAATTTGTATTGAAATAGATATGGAAAATACATATAAAATAATGTAAATTTGTTTAAAAAAAAATATATATATATATATATATATATATATATATATATATATATATATATATATATATATATATATATATATATATATATATATATATATATATATATATATATATATATATATATATATATATATATATATATATATATATATATATATATATATATATATATATATATATATATATATATATATATATATATATATATATATATATATATATATATATATTCGAATACACATAAAATAACGTAGATTTCTATAAAAATACATATACAAAATACACATAAAATTAAGTAAACACGTATAAAAAAATGTATACAAAATACACATAAAATAATGTAAATTCGGTAAATGTAAATAAACAATATACCAATAAAAGAATGTGTATTTGTATAAATATAAATATACAAAATGCACATAAAATAAATTTATATAAAACTATATACATAAAATAACGCAAATTTCTATAAAAATATATGAACAAAATTGAACATTAGATAAATTTGCAAAGGAATATATATACAACACACACATTAGATAATGTAAATGAGTATAAAAATATGTATACAAAATACCTATGAAATAATCTAAATTCGTATCGATTTAAATTAAGAAATACCAATAAAATAATATAATTTTGGATGAAAATATATATACAAAATACACATAAAATAACCTAAATACAAATACAAATCTACACATAAAATAATCTAAAATTGAATGAAATAAATATACAAATTAAACATAAAATAAGGTAAATTTGTAATGAAATATATAAAAAATACACATAAACTAATATAAATTTGTATGAAAATATATATATAAATACACATTAAATAACATGAATTTGTATAAAATTTGTATCAAAATATATACTTATTCACACAATAAAATAACGTAATTTTTTTATGAAAATGTATATACAAAATACACATAAAATAATTTAAATACGTAGAAAAATATATATACTAAAAACACCTAAAATAATGTAAATATGTATGAAAATATATAAACAAATACACGTAAAATGAGGTAAATTTGGATAAAAAATATATACAAAATGATCATTAAATAAAGTAAATATGTATAAAAAAAATATCTACAAAAAACACATAGAATAATGTTAAATCAAATCAAAATAAATAAAGAGAATATCAATAAAATAATGTAAATTTGTATGAAAATAAAGATGGAAAATATCCATATAATAACGCATATTTGCATAAAAATATATATACAAAAATACATATAAAATAATTAAATTTGTATTAAAATAAATATACAAAATGTACGTACAATAAAGTAAATTTGTAATGAAATAAATATGCAAAATACACATCAATAATGTAAATTTGTATCAAAATATATATACGAATACTCATAAAATAGAGTAAATTTCTATGAAAATATACATACAAAACAGATTTACAAAATACACATATAACTAGTTAAATTTGTATTTAAATACATGTACAAAAAACACATAAAATAATGTAGATTTGTATGAAATGAAAACAAATACATTTTATATAAAATATATATACAAAATACACATAGAATAATGTAAAATCATATCAAAATAAATACACAGAATATCAATAAAATAATGTAAATTTATATGAAAATAAAGATGCAAAATACCCATAAAATAAAGCATATTTTTATAAAAATACATATACAAAAATACACATAGATTAATCAAATTTGTATTAAAATTAATATACAAAATGCATATACAATAAGGTAAATTTGTATTGAAAAAATATGCAAAATACACATAAAACAATGTAAATTTGTTTCAAAATATATATACGAATACACATAAAAAAACGTAGATTTCTATAGAAATATATATACAAAATACACTTGAAATAATGTAAATACGTATAAAAATATATATACAAAATACATATTAAATAATGTTCATTCGTGTCAAAATAAATAAACAAAATATCATGAAAAGAATGTGTATTTGTATGAAAATAGATATACAAAATACACATAAAATAACCAAAATTTGTATAAAACTATATACAAAAATACACAAAAATAATTTAAACTTGTATGAAAATAAATATACAAAAAACATATAAAATTACGTAAATTTGTATTGAAATACATATACAAAATACACATAAAATAATGTAAATTTGAATGAAAATATATAAACATCTAGACTTAAAATAATGTAAATTTGTATCAAATATATATACAAAAAACACATTAAATAATGTAAATATGTTTAAAAAAATATATACAAAACACAAATAAAATAATGTAAAATTGTATCAAAATAAATACAGAAAATATTAATAAAATAATGTAAATTTGTATGAAAATATATAAACAAATACATATAAAATAACGTAAATTTGGATAAAATATATATACAAAATATACATTAAATATTTTAAATATGTATAAAAATATATTATATTAAATATATTTGTATTGATATTTGCGTTATTTATGTGTATTTTGTATATGTTTTCTCATAGAAATTTACATTATTTTATTGGTATTTTGTCAATTTATTTTGATACGAATTATATGATTATTTGTGTATTTTGTACATTTTTTTATACGTATTTACATTATTTAATGTGTATTTTGTTTATATTGTTTTATACAAATTTACGTTATTATATGTGGATTTGTATAAGTATTTTGATACAAATTTACATTATTTTATGTATTTTGTATATATATTTCAATTCAAATTTAGCTTATTTTATGTGTATTTTGTATATCTATTTATTTTAATACAAAATCAAATATTTTATGCTTTTTCGTATATATATTTTTATAAAAAATGCGTTATTTTATGGGTATTTTGCATCTTAATTTTCATACAAATTTACATTATTTTATTAATATTTTCTGTATTTATTTTGATACGATTTTACATTATTTTATTTGTGTTTTGTATATATTTTTTTATACATATTTACATTATTTAATGTGTTTTTTGTATATATATTTGATACATATTTACGTTATTTTAAGTTATTTTATGTGTATTTGTTTATATATTTTGACACAAATTTACAATATTTTATGGGTATTTTGTATATATATTTCAAAAGAAATTTACCTAGTTTTATGTATATTTTGAATATCTATTTTCATACAAACTCAAATTATTTTTATGTATTTTTGTATATATTTCAATACAAATTTTAGTTATGTTATGTGTTTTTTGTAAATCTATTTTCATTCAAATATATCTTATTTTATTAGTATTTTGTTGATTTATATTGATACGAATTTACATTATTTTATATGTACTTTGTATATATATTTTTATACGCATTTACATTATTTAATATTTAATTTGAATATATAATTTTATACAAATTCATGGTATTTTATGTGCATTTGTATATATATTTTCATATAAATATACATTATTTTATGTGTATTTTGTACATATATTTCATTACAAATTTACCTTATTTTATGTTTATTTTGTATATGTATTTTGTACATTTATATTTATACCAATACACATTCTTTTATTGGTATTTTGTTTATTTATTTTGTTTCGAATTTTCATTATTTTATGTGTATTTTGTTTACATTTTTTTATACGTATTTACTTAATTTTATGTGTATTTTGTATATATATTTTTATAGAAATCTACGTTATTTTATGTGTATTCGTATATATATTTTGAAACAATTTTACATTGTTTTATATGTATTTTTGCATATCTCTTTCAATAGAAGTTTACCTTATTGTATGTGCATTTTGTATATTTATTTCAATACAAATTTAAATATTTTATGTGTATTTTGAAATATATATTTTTATAAGAATTAACAAAATATCAATAAAATAATGTAAATTTGTATGAGAAAACATATACAAATACATATAAAATAACGCTAATTTCTATAAAAAAATATGTCCAAAAATGAACATAAAATAAAGTAGCTTTGGATAAAAATATATATACAAAACACATATTAAATAATGTAAATGCGTACGTAAAATAACCTAAATTTGTATAAAACTATATACAAAAATACACAAAAATAGTTTAAATTTGTATGAAAAGAAATATACAAAATACACATAAAATTAGGTTAATTTCTATTGAAATACATATACAAAATACACATAAAATAATGTAAATTTGAAAGAAAATGTATAAACAAATACACATATAATAACGTAAATTTGTATGAAATATATATACAAAATACACATTAAATAATGTAAATATGTATAAAAAATATATACAAAACACAAATAGAATAATGTAAAATCTTATCAAAATATATACACAGAATATTAACAAAATAATGTAGATTTGTATGAAAATTAAGATGCAAAATACCTATAAAATAAAGCATTTTTTATAAAACTATTGATACCAAAATACACATAAAATATTTGAATTTGTATCAAAATAAATATATAAAATGCACATACAATAAGGTAAATTTGTATTGAAATAGATATGCAAAATACATATAAAATAATGTAAATTTGTTTCAAAATATATATGCGAATACACATAAAATAACGTAGATTTCTATAAAAATACATATACAAAATACATATAAAATTAAGTAAATACGTATAAAAAATGTATACAAAATACACATAAAATAATGTAAATTCGTATAAATATAAATAAACAATATAGCAATAAAAGTATGTGTTTTTGTATAAATATAAATATACAAAATGCACATAAAATAACGTAAATTTATATAAAACTATATACATAAAATAACGCAAATTTCTATAAAAATATATGTACAAAAATGAACATAAAATAAATTTGCATAAAGATATATATACAAAACACACATTAGATAATGTAAATGAGTATAAAAATATGTATACAAAATACCTATGAAATAATCTAAATTCGTATCGAATTAAATTAAGAAAAAACCAATATAATAATGTAATTTTGGATGAAAATATATATAAAAATACACAAAAAATAACCTAAATACAATTACAAATATACACATAAAATAATTTAAAATTGAATGAAAAAAATATACAAAATAAACATAAAATAAGGTAAATTTGTAATGAAATATATGAAAAAATACACATAAAATAATATAAATTTGTATGAAAATATATATACAAATACACATTAAATAACATGAATTTGTATAAAATTTGTATCAAAATATATACTTATACACACAATAAAATAACGTAATTTTTTTTATGAAAATGTATATACAAAATACATATAAAATAATTTAAATACTTAGAAAAATATATATACAAAAAACACATAAAATAATGTAAATATGAATGAAAATATATAAACAAATACACATAAAATAATGTAAATTTGGATAAAATATATATACAAAATGAACATTAAATAATGTAAATATGTATAAAAAAAATATACACAAAGAACACATAGAATAATGTTAAATCGTATCAAAATAAATAAAGAGAATATCAATAAAATAGTGTAAATTTGTATGAAAATAAAGATGCAATATAATAACGCAGATTTGCATAAAAATATATATACAAAAATACATATAAAATAATTAAATTTGTATTAAAATAAATATACAAAATGCACGTACAATAAAGTAAATTTGTATTGCAATAGATATGCAAAATACACATTAATAATGTAAATTTGTATCAAAATATATATAAGAATACTCATAAAATAGAGTAAATTTCTATGAAAATATACATACAAAATAGATATACAAAATACATATATAACTAGTTAAATTTGTATTTAAATACATGTACAAAAAACACATAAAATAATGTAGATTTGTATGAAATGAAAACAAATACATTTTATATAAAATATATATACAAAATACACATAGAATAATGTAAAAACATATTAAAATAAATACACAGAATATCAATAAAATAATGTAAATTTGTATAAAAAAAAGATGCAAAATACCATAAAATAAAGCATATTTTTATAAAAATACATATACAAAAATACACATAGATTAATCAAATTTGTATTAAAATTAATATACAAAATGCACATACAATAAGGTAAATTTGTATTGAAAAAATATGCAAAATGCACATAAAACAATGTAAATTTGTTTCAAAATATATATACGAATACACATAAAATAACGCAGATTTCTATAGAAATATATATACAAAATACACTTGAAATAATGTAAATACGTATAAAAATATATATACAAAATACACATTAAATAATGTTAATTCGTGTCAAAATAAATAAACAAAATATCATGAAAAGAATGTGTATTTGTATGAAAATAGATATACAAAATACACATAAAATAACCTAAATTTGTATAAAACTATATACAAAAATACACAAAAATAATTTAAACTTGTATGAAAATAAATATACAAAAAACATATAAAAATAGGTAAATTTGTATTGAAATACATATGCAAAATACACATAAAATAATGTAAATTTGAATGAAAATATATAAACATATAGACTTAAAATAACGTAAATTTGTATCAAATATATATACAAAAAAAAAACACTAAATAATGTAAATGTGTATAAAAAAATATATACAAAACACAAATAAAATAATGTAAAATTGTATCAAAATAAATACAGAAAATATTAATAAAATAATGTAAATTTGTATGAAAATTAAGATGCAAAATACCCATAAAATAACGCATTTTTTATAAAAAAAATATATACGCGAAAAAACGCAGAATATTTGATTTTGTATTAAAATAAATAGATATACAAAATACACATAAAATAAGCTAAACTTGAATTGAAATATATATACAAAATACATAAAATAATGTAAATTTGTATCAAAATACTTATACAAATACACATATAATAACGTAAATTTGTATAAAAATATATAAACAAAATACACATTAAATAATGTATATACGTATAAAAAAAATGTACAAAATACACAAATAATCATGTAATTCGTATCAAAATAAATAGACAAAATACCAATAAAATAATGTAAATTTCTATGAGAAAACATATAGAAAATACACATAAATAACGCAAATATCAATAAAAATATATATAATATAATATATTTTTATTCATATTAAAAATATTTAATGTATATTTTGTATATATATTTTATCCAAATTTACGTTATTTTATATATTATTTATATATTTTAATACAAATTTACGTTATTTTATGTGAGTTTTGTATATGTATTTCAATACAAATTTGGCTAACTTTATGTGTATTTTGCATATCTATTTTCAAACAAATTTAAATTATTTTTGTGTATTTTTGTATATATTTTTATACAAATTATAGTTATTTTATTTGTTTTTTGTATATATATTTTCCTACAAATATACATTCTTTTATTGGAATTTTGTGTATTTAATTTTTTACGAATTTACATTATTTTATGTGTATTTTGTATATATATTTTTCTACGTATTTAAATTATTTCATGTGTATTTTATATATACATTTTCATAAAAACCTACGTTATCTTATTGTGTGTATTCGTATATATTTTGAAACAAATTTTATACAAATTCATGTTATTTTATGTTTACTTGTATATATATTTTCATACAAATTTATTTTATTATATGTGTATTCTTACATATATTTTATTACAAATTTACCTTAATTTATGTTTATTTTGTATATTTATTTCATTTAATATAATCAAATTTAAATTTATTGTATATGCATCTTGTATATTAATTTTAATACAAATTTAATTATTCTATGTGTATTTTTCTATATGTATTTTTATAAAAATATGCTTTATTTTATGGGTATTTTGCATCTTTATTTTCATACAAATTTACGTTTTTTATTGATATTCTGCTCATTCATTTTGATACGATTTGACATTATTCTATGTGTATTTATATATTTTCATACAAATTTTCGTTATTTTATGTGTATTTGTTTATATTTTGATACAAATTTACAATATTTTATGGGTATTTTGTATATATATTTCAAAAGAAATTTACCTAGTTTTATGTGTATTTTGAATATCTATTTTCATACAAACTCAAATTATTTTTATGTATTTTTGTATATATTTCAATACAAATTTTAGTTAGGTTATGTGTATTTTGTAAACCTATTTTCATTCAAATATATATTATTTTATTGGTATTTTGTTCATTTATATTGATACGAATTTACATTAATTTGTATGTACTTTGTATATATATATTTTTATACGCATTTACGTTATTTAATATTTATTTTGAATATATAATTTTATACAAATTCATGGTATTTTATGTGTATTTGTATATATATTTTCATATAAATTTACATTATTTTATGTGTATTTTGTTCATATATTTCATTACAAATTTACATTATTTTATGTTTATTTTGTATGTGTATTTTGTACATTTATATTTATACAAATACACATTTTTTTATTGGTATTTTGTTTATTTATTTTTGTTTCGAATTTACATTATTTTATGTGTATTTTGTTTACATTTTTTTTATACGTATTTACTTAATTTTATGTGCATTTTGTATATATATTTTTATAGAAATCTACGTTGTTTGATTTGTATTCGTACATATATTTTGAAACAAATTTACATTGTTTTATATGTACAATAAGGTAAATTTGTATTGAAATAGATATGCAAAATACATATAAAGCAATGTAAATTTGTTTCAAAATATGTATACGAATACACATAAAATAACGTAGATTTCTATAAAAAATATATATACAAAATACACCTAAAATGAAGTAAATACGTACAAAAAAAAGTATGCAAAATACACATAGAATAATGTAAATTCGTATCGAAATAAATAAACAAAATACAAATAAAAGAATGTGTATTTGTATAAATATAAATATACAAAATACACATAAAATAACGTAAATTTATATAAAACTATATACAAAAATAAACAGAAGTAATTAAATTTGTATGAAAATAAATACAAAATACACACAAAATAAGCTAAATTTTAATTGAAATATATATACAAAATACATAAAATAAAGTAAATTTGTATCAAAATATTTATACAAATACACATATAATAACGTAAATTTGTATGAAAATATATAAACAAAATACTTATTAAATAATGTAAATACGTATAAAAAAATGTGTACAAAATACACATATAATCATGTAATCGTATCAAAATAAATAAACAAAATAACAATAAAATAGTATAAATTTGTATTAGTAAACGTGTATAAATATAAATGTACAAAATATACATACAAAATAAACATAAAATAAGGTAAATTTGTAATGAAATATATGTACAAAATACACATAAAATAATGTAAATTTATATGAAAATATATATACAAATACACATAAAATACCATGAATTTGAATAAAATTATACATTCAAAATAAATATTAAATCATGTAAATGCGTATAAAAATATATATAAAAAGTACATATAAAATAATGTAAATTCGTATCAATATAAATCAACAAAATACCAATAAAATAATATATATTTGAATGAAAATAGATTTACAAAATACACATAACATAACTAAAATTTGTATTGAAATATACACAAAAGTACATATACATGATTTGAGTTTGTATGAAAATAGATATTCAAAATACACATAAGACTAGGTAAATTTCTTTTGAAATATATATACAAAATACCCATAAAATATTGTAAATTTGTGTCAAACTATATAAACAAATACACATAAAATAACGTAAATTTGTATGAAAAATATATTCAAAATACACATAGAATAATGTCAAATCGTATCAAAATGAATGAGCAGAATATCAATAAAATAACGTAAATTTGTATGAAAATAAAGATGCAAAATACCCATAAAATAAAGCATATTTTTATAAAAATACATATACAAAAATTTACATTATTTGATATGTATTTTGTATATATATTTTTATACGTATTTACTTAATTTTATGTGTATTTTGTATATATATTTTTATAGAAATCTACGTTTTTTCATTTGTATTCGTATATATATTTTGAAACAAATTTACATTGTTTTTATGTATTTTTGCATATCTCTTTCAATACAAATTTACCTTATTGTATGTGCACTTTGTATATTTATTTCAATACAAATTTAAATATTTTATGTGTATTTTGGCATATATATTTTTTTAAGAAATGCGCTATTTTATGGGAATTTTGCATCTTTATTTTCATACAAATTTACATTATTTTATTAATATTCGGTGTATTTATTTTGATACGAATTTACATTATTCTATTTGTTTTTTGTATACACTTTTTTTATACATATTTACATTATTTAATGAGTATCTTGCATATATATTTTATACAAATTTATTATCTATTATCTATTTTTATACAAATACACATTCTATTCTTGATATTATGTTTATTTATTTTGACACAATTTACATTATTTGATATGTATTTTGTATATATATTTTATACGTATTTACATAATTTCATATGTATTTTGTATATATATTTATAGAAATCTACTTTATTTGATGTGTATTCGTATATATAATTTGAAACAAATTTACATTGTTTTATATGTATTTTTGAATATCTCTTTTAATACAAATTTACCTTACTGTATATGCATGTTGTATATTTATTTCAATACAAATTTACCTTATTGTATGTGCATTTTGTATATTTATTTCAATACAAATTTAAATATTTTATGTGTATTTTGGCATATATATTTTTTTAAGAAATGCGCTATTTTATGGGAATTTTGCATCTTTATTTTCATACAAATTTACATTATTTTATTAATATTCGTGTATTTATTTTGATACAATTTACATTATTCTATTTGTTTTGTATACACTTTTTTATACATATTTACATTATTTAATGAGTATCTTGCATATTTATTTTATACAAATTTATTATCTATTATCTATTTTTATACAAATACACATTCTTTTCTTGATATTTTGTTTATTTATTTTGACACGAATTTACATTATTTGATATGTATTTTGTATATATATTTTTATACGTATTTACATAATTTCATATGTATTTTGTATATATATTTCTATAGAAATCTACTTAATTTTATGTGTATTCGTATATATATTTTGAAACAAATTTACATTGTTTTATATGCATTTTTGAATATCTCTTTTAATACAAATTTACCTTACTGTATATGCATGTTGTATATTTATTTTAATACAAATTTAAATATTTTATGTGTATTTTGATATATATATTTTTATAAAAAATGCGATAATTTTTGGGAATTTTGCATCTTTATTTTCATACAAATTTACTTTATTTCATTGATATTCTGTGTATTTATTTTGATACGATTCTACATTATTCTATTTGTTTTTTGAATATATTTTTTTTATACACATTTACATTATTTAATGTGTATCTTGCATATATATTTTATACAAATTTACGTTATTTTAAGTGTATTTGTTTTTATATTTTCATTCAAATTTACATTTATTTTAATTCGAAATCACATTATTTTATGAGTATTTTGTATACATTTTCTTATACGTATTTACTTCATTTTATGTGTATTTTGTATATATATTTTTATAGAAATCTACGTTATTTTATGTGTATTCGTATATATACATATTTACATTATTTAATGTGTATCTTGCATATATATTTCATACAAATTTACGTTATTTTAAGTGTATTTGTTTATATATTTTCATTCAAATTTACATTATTTGATGTGTATTTTGTGTATATATTTCAATACAAATTTACCTAATTTTAAGTGTATTTTGTATATTTCTTTTCAAACAAATTTAAAAAAAATTTGTGTTTTTTTGTATATAGTTTTATACAAATTTAGGTTATTTTATGTACGCATTTACATTATTTAGTGTGTCTTTTGTATATATGTTTTTTTGCAAATTTACTTTATTTTATGTGCATTTTTGTACATATATTTTTATAGAAATTTGCGTTATTTGTATATATTTTCTCGTACAAATTTACATTATTTTATTGCTATTTTGTTTATTTATTTTGATACGAATTACATGATTATATGTGTATTTTGTACATATTTTTTTTACGTATTTACAATACTTAATGTGTATTTTGTTTATATATTTTTAAACAAAGCTACGTTATTATATGTATTTGTATAAATATTTTGAAACAGATTTACATTATTTTATGTATTTTGTATGTACATTTCAATTCAAATTTAGCTTATTTTAGCTGTATTTTGTATATATATTTTCATACAAATTTAATTACTTTTGTGTATTTTTGTATATAGTTTTATACAAATTTACGATATTTTATGTGTATTTTGTATATATATTTTTATAGAAATCTACGTTTTTTTATTTGTATTCGTATATATATTTTGAAACAAATTTACATTGTTTTTATGTATTTTTGCATATCTCTTTCAATACAAATTTACCTTATTGTATGTGCACTTTGTATATTTATTTCAATACAAATTTAAATATTTTATGTGTATTTTGGCATATATATTTTTTTAAGAAATGCGCTATTTTATGGGAATTTTGCATCTTTATTTTCATACAAATTTACATTATTTTATTAATATTCGGTGTATTTATTTTGATACGAATTTACATTATTCTATTTGTTTTTTGTATACACTTTTTTTATACATATTTACATTATTTAATGAGTATCTTGCATATATATTTTATACAAATTTATTATCTATTATCTATTTTTATACAAATACACATTCTTTTCTTGATATTTTGTTTATTTATTTTGACACGAATTTACATTATTTGATATGTATTTTGTATATATATTTTTATACGTATTTACATAATTTCATATGTATTTTGTATATATATTTCTATAGAAATCTACTTAATTTTATGTGTATTCGTATATATATTTTGAAACAAATTTACATTGTTTTATATGTATTTTTGAATATCTCTTTTAATACAAATTTACCTTACTGTATATGCATGTTGCATATTTATTTCAATACAAATTTACCTTATTGTATGTGCATTTTGTATATTTATTTCAATACAAATTTAAATATTTTATGTGTATTTTGGCATATATATTTTTTTAAGAAATGCGCTATTTTATGGGAATTTTGCATCTTTATTTTCATACAAATTTACATTATTTTATTAATATTCGGTGTATTTATTTTGATACGAATTTACATTATTCTATTTGTTTTTGTATACACTTTTTTTTATACATATTTACATTATTTAATGAGTATCTTGCATATATATTTTATACAAATTTATTATCTATTATCTATTTTTATACAAATACACATTCTTTTCTTGATATTTTGTTTATTTATTT
Organism: Eriocheir sinensis; assembly: GCF_024679095.1. NCBI lineage: Eukaryota > Metazoa > Arthropoda > Malacostraca > Decapoda > Varunidae > Eriocheir > Eriocheir sinensis. The sequence goes on along the minus strand of NW_026110308.1, from coordinate 626,186 downwards.
TGACACGAATTTACATTATTTGATATGTATTTTGTATATATATTTTTATACGTATTTACATAATTTCATATGTATTTTGTATATATATTTCTATAGAAATCTACTTAATTTTATGTGTATTCGTATATATATTTTGAAACAAATTTACATTGTTTTATATGTATTTTTGAATATCTCTTTTAATACAAATTTACCTTACTGTATATGCATGTTGTATATTTATTTCAATACAAATTTAAATATTTTATGTGTATTTTGGTATATATATTTTTATAAAAAATGCGATAATTTTTGGGAATTTTGCATCTTTATTTTCATACAAATTTACTTTATTTCATTGATATTCTGTGTATTTATTTTGATACGATTTTACATTATTCTATTTGTTTTTTGAATATATTTTTTTTATACACATTTACATTATTTAATGTGTATCTTGCATATATATTTTATACAAATTTACGTTATTTTAAGTGTATTTGTTTTTATATTTTCATTCAAATTTACATTTATTTTAATTCGAAATCACATTATTTTATGTGTATTTTGTATACATTTTTTTTATACGTATTTACTTAATTTTATGTGTATTTTGTATATATATTTTTATAGAAATCTACGTTTTTTTATTTGTATTCGTATATATATACATATTTACATTATTTAATGTGTATCTTGCATATATATTTTATACAAATTTACGTTATTTTAAGTGTATTTGTTTATATATTTTCATTCAAATTTACATTATTTGATGTGTATTTTGTGTATATATTTCAATACAAATTTACCTAATTTTAAGTGTATTTTGTATATTTCTTTTCAAACAAATTTAATTTTTTTTTGTTTTTTTGTATATAGTTTTATACAAATTTAGGTTATTTTATGTACGCATTTACATTATTTAGTGTGTCTTTTGTATATATGTTTTTTTGCAAATTTACTTTATTTTATGTGCATTTTTGTACATATATTTTTATAGAAATTTGCGTTATTTGTATATATTTTCTCGTACAAATTTACATTATTTTATTGCTATTTTGTTTATTTATTTTGATACGAATTACATGATTATATGTGTATTTTGTACATATTTTTTTTACGTATTTACAATACTTAATGTGTATTTTGTTTATATATTTTTAAACAAATCTACGTTATTATATGTATTTGTATAAATATTTTGAAACAGATTTACATTATTTTATGTATTTTGTATGTACATTTCAATTCAAATTTAGCTTATTTTAGCTGTATTTTGTATATATATTTTCATACAAATTTAATTACTTTTGTGTATTTTTGTATATAGTTTTATTCAAATTTACGATATTTTATGTGTATTTTGTATATATATTTTTATAGAAATCTACGTTTTTTTATTTGTATTCGTATATATATTTTGAAACAAATTTACATTGTTTTATGTATTTTTGCATATCTCTTTCAATACAAATTTACCTTATTGTATGTGCACTTTGTATATTTATTTCAATACAAATTTAAATATTTTATGTGTATTTTGGCATATATATTTTTTAAAGAAATGCGCTATTTTATGGGAATTTTGCATCTTTATTTTCATACAAATTTACATTATTTTATTAATATTCGGTGTATTTATTTTGATACGAATTTACATTATTATATTTGTTTTTTGTATACACTTTTTTATACATATTTACATTATTTAATGAGTATCTTGCATATATATTTTATACAAATTTATTATCTATTATCTATTTTTATACAAATACACATTCTTTTCTTGATATTTTGTTTATTTATTTTGACACGAATTTACATTATTTGATATGTATTTTGTATATATATTTTTATACGTATTTAAATAATTTCATATGTATTTTGTATATATATTTCTATAGAAATCTACTTAATTTTATGTGTATTCGTATATATATTTTGAAACAAATTTACATTGTTTTATATGTATTTTTGAATATCTCTTTTAATACAAATTTACCTTACTGTATATGCATGTTGTATATTTATTTCAATACAAATTTACCTTATTGTATGTGCATTTTGTATATTTATTTCAATACAAATTTAAATATTTTATGTGTATTTTGGCATATATATTTTTTTAAGAAATGCGCTATTTTATGGGAATTTTGCATCTTTATTTTCATACAAATTTACATTATTTTATTAATATTCGGTGTATTTATTTTGATACGAATTTACATTATTCTATTTGTTTTTTGTATACACTTTTTTATACATATTTACATTATTTAATGAGTATCTTGCATGTTTATTTTATACAAATTTATTATCTATTATCTATTTTTATACAAATACACATTCTTTTCTTGATATTTTGTTTATTTATTTTGACACGAATTTACATTATTTGATATGTATTTTGTATATATATTTTTATACGTATTTACATAATTTCATATGTATTTTGTATATATATTTCTATAGAAATCTACTTAATTTTATGTGTATTCGTATATATATTTTGAAACAAATTTACATTGTTTTATATGTATTTTTGAATATCTCTTTTAATACAAATTTACCTTACTGTATATGCATGTTGTATATTTATTTCAATACAAATTTAAATATTTTATGTGTATTTTGGTATATATATTTTTATAAAAAATGCGATAATTTTTGGGAATTTTGCATCTTTATTTTCATACAAATTTACTTTATTTCATTGATATTCTGTGTATTTATTTTGATACGATTTTACATTATTCTATTTGTTTTTTGAATATATTTTTTTATACACATTTACATTATTTAATGTGTATCTTGCATATATATTTTATACAAATTTACGTTATTTTAAGTGTATTTGTTTTTATATTTTCATTCAAATTTACATTTATTTTAATTCGAAATCACATTATTTTATGTGTATTTTGTATACATTTTTTTATACGTATTTACTTAATTTTATGTGTATTTTGTATATATATTTTTATAGAAATCTACATATTTACATTATTTAATGTGTATCTTGCATATATATTTTATACAAATTTACGTTATTTTAAGTGTATTTGTTTATATATTTTCATTCAAATTTACATTATTTGATGTGTATTTTGTGTATATATTTCAATACAAATTTACCTAATTTTAAGTGTATTTTGTATATTTCTTTTCAAACAAATTTAAATTTTTTTTGTTTTTTAGTATATAGTTTTATACAAATTTAGGTTATTTTATGTACGCATTTACATTATTTAGTGTGTCTTTTGTATATATGTTTTTTTGCAAATTTACTTTATTTAATGTGCATTTTTGTACATATATTTTTAAATAAATTTGCGTTATTTGTATATATTTTCTCGTACAAATTTACATTATTTTATTGCTATTTTGTTTATTTATTTTGATACGAATTACATGATTATATGTGTATTTTGTACATATTTTTTTTACGTATTTACAATACTTAATGTGTATTTTGTTTATATATTTTTAAACAAATCTACGTTATTATATGTATTTGTATAAATATTTTGAAACAGATTTACATTATTTTATGTATTTTGTATGTATATTTCAATTCAAATTTAGCTTATTTTAGCTGTATTTTGTATATATATTTTCATACAAATTTAATTACTTTTGTGTATTTTTGTATATAGTTTTATACAAATTTACGATATTTTATGTGTATTTTGTATATTTATAGTTTTACAAATACACATTCTTTTACTGGTATTTTGTTTTTTTATTTTGATACGTTTTTTATGTATTTTTTGTATTCATTTTTTTATACCTATTTACTTCATTTTATGTGTATTTTGTATATATTTTTATAGAAATCACCGTTATTTTATGTGTATTCGTATATATATTCTGAAACAAATTTACATTGTTTTATATGTATTTTGCATATCTATTTCAACACTAATTTGCAAATTTACTTTATTTTATGTGCATTTTTGTACATATATTTTTTTAGAAATTTGCGTTATTTTATGTGTATTTGTATATGTTTTCTCATACAAATTTACATTATTTTATTGCTATTTTGTTTATTTATTTTGATACAAATGAAAATAGATATACAAAATATACATAAAATAAACTAAATTTGTATTGAAATATATTTACAAAATACATAAAATAATGTAAATTTGTATCAAAATATTTTAACAGATGCTCATAAAATAATGTAAATTTGTTTTAAAATATACAAAATACACATTAAATAATGTAAATATGTATAAAAAAATATATACAAAACACAATAGAATAATGTAAAATCGTATCAAAATAAATACACAGAATATTAATAAAACAATGTAAATTTGTATGAAAATAAAGATGCAAAATACCCATTAAATAACGCATTTTTTATAAAAATATATATACCAAAATGCACATGAAAAAATTAATTTGTATTAAAATAAATATACAAAATACACATACAATAAGGTAAATCTGTATTGAAATAGATATGCAAAATACATATAAAACAATGTAAATTTGTTTCAAAATATATATACGAATACACATAAAATAACGTAGATTTGTATAAAAATATATATTCAAAATACACCTAAAATGAAGAAAATACGTATAAAAAAATGTATACAAAATACACATACAATAATGTAAATTCGTATCAAAATAAATAAACAAAATACCAATAAAAGAAAGTGTATTTGTATAAATATAAATATACAAAATACACATAAAATAACGTAAATTTGTATAAAACTATATACAAAAATACATAGAAGTAATTAAATTCGTATGAAAATAGATATACAAAATACATATAAAATAAGCTAAATTTGAACAAAATACATAAAATAATGTAGATTTGAATAAAAATATTTATAAAAATACCCATAAAATAACGCATTTTTTTTATTTATAAATATATATATACCAAAATACACATCAAAAAATTAAATTTGTATTAAAATAAATATACAAAAAACACATACAATAAGGTAAATTTGTATTGAAATAGATATGCAAAATACATATAAAAAAATGTAAATTTGTTTCAAAATATATATACGAATACACATAAAATAACGTAGATTTCTATAAAAATATATATACAAAATACACATAAAATGAAGTAAATACGTATAAAAAAATGTATACAAAATACACATAAAATAATGTAAAATCGTATCAAAATAAATATACAAAATACCAATAAAAGAATGTGTATTTGTATAAATATAAATATACAAAATACACATAAAATAACGTAAATTTATATAAAACTATAGACAAAAATACACAGAAGTATTTTAATTTGTATGAAAATAGATATACAAAATAAGGTAAATTCGTTTCAAATTCAATAAACAAAACTCAGATAAAAGAACGTATATTTGTTGAAAAAATAAATATACAAAATACACATTAATAACGAAAATTTCTATGAAAATATATAAAAAAATAAACAAAAATAATTTCAATTTGTATGAAAATAAATATACAAAATACACATGTATTTTGTATATCTATTTTCACACAAATTTGATTACTTTTGTGTATTTTTGCATATAGTTTTATATAAATTTACGTTATTTTATTATTTTGTATATTTATATATATACAATACACATTCTTTTATTAGTAGTTTGTTTATTTATTTTTATACGAGTTTACATTATTTTATGTGTATTTTGTATACCTTTTTTTATACGTATTTACTTCATTTTATTTGTATTTTGTATATTTATTTTCATAGAAATCTACGTTATTTTATGTGTATTCGTATATATATTTTTAAAAAAATTTACATGGTTTTATATGTATTTTGCATATCTATTTCAATACAAATTTATCTTATTGTATGTGCATTTTGTATATTCATTTTAATACAAATTCAAATATTTTATGTGTGTCTTGGTATAAATATTTTTATAAAAAATGCGTTATTTTATGGGTATTTTGCATCTTAATTATCATTCAAATTTACATTATTTTATTAATATTCTGTGTATTTATTTTGATACGATTTTATATTATCCTATTTGTGTTTTGTATATATTCTTTTATACATATTTACATTATTTAATGTGTATTTTTTATGTATATTTTATACAAATTTACGTTATTTTAAGTGTATTTGTTTATATATTTTCATTCAAATTTACATTATTTTATGTGTATTTTGTAAATGTATTTCAATACAAATTTACCTAATTTTATGTGTATTTTGTATATTTATTTTCATACAAATTAAAATTATTTTTGTGTATTTTTGTATATAGTTTTATATAAATTTAGGTGATTTTATGTGTATATTGTACATCTATTTTCATACAAATACACATTCTTTTATTGATATTTTGTTTATTTACTTTGACGCGAATTCACATTATTTAATGTGTATTTTATATATATATATATATATATATATATATATATATATATATATATATATATATATATATATATATATATATATATATATATATATATATATATATATATATATATATATATATATATATATATATATATATATATATATATATATATATATATATATATTTATATATTCCGGTGGGTTGGGTCCTGATGGTCGGTCAAGGCTTCTTTCCGGGTAGGTCCTGATGGTCGGCCCAGCCTGTTCTAGCGCAGGCGAGTGTTTTATAGTATGCCATCTGCATTGCCCAGAGCTCATCTTTGATCCTAGAATCTAGAGTCCGGGTTGATAGGTGGTCTTCTGGACAGCATGTGGGTAGTTTTAAGCCACTCGGCGGCGGCTAAAAAATCCCAGCTTGGTGGCACCGGGCGGGGATTGAACTCGCGTCCTCCTGAACACGAGGCCGTTACTTTGACGACCGCCACCGTGTTTACATCATTTGATGTGTATTTTGTATATATATTTCTATAGAAATCTACGTTGATTTATGAGTATTCGTATATAGATTTTGAAATAAATTTACACTATTTTATGTGTATTTTGCATATTTTTTCAATACAAATTTACCTTATTGTATATGCATTTTGTATATGAATTTTAATACAAATTTAATTATGCTATGTGTATTTTTGTATATGTATTTTTATAAAAATATGCTTTATTTTATGGGTATTTTGCATTTTTATTTTCATACAAATTTACATTATTTTATTTATATTCTGTTTTTTTTTTTTGAAACAATTTTACATTATACTATATGTACATTGTATATCTATTTTTATACGTACTTAGTTAATTTTATGTGCGTTTTGTATATATATGTTTATATAAATATAAGTTATTTTATGTATTCGTATATATATTTTGAAACAAATTTACATTGTTTTATGTGCATTGTGCATATTTTTTCAATACAAATTTACCTTATTGTATGTGCATTTTGTATATTTATTTCAATACAAATTTAAATATTTTATGTGTATTTTGGTATATATATTTTTATAAGAAATGCGCTGTTTGATTGGAATTTTGCATCTTTATTTTCATACAAATTTACATTATTTTATTAATATTCGGTGTATTTATTTTGATACGATTTCACATTATTCTATTTGTTTTTTGTATATATTTTTTTTATACATATTTATATTATTTAATGTGTATCTTGCATCTTTTATCGTAATTTAGTTTATTTATTTTTATACGAATTTACATTATTTTAGGTGTATTTGATATGTATATTTTTATACTTATTTGTATCATTTTATTTGTGTTTTGAATATATATTTTCATAGAAATTTACTCTATTTTATGGGTATTCGTATATATATTTTGATACAAATTTACATTATTTATGTTTATTTTGCATATCTATTTCAATACAAATTTACCATATTGTATGTGTATTTGCATCTTTATTTTCATACAAATTTACATTATTTTATTGATATTCTGTTTATTTATTTTGATACGATTTTACATTATTCTATGTGTATTTTGTATTTATATTTTTATACACATTTACATTATTTAATGTATATTTTGTATATATATTTTATATAAATTTACGCTATTTAATGTGTATTTGTTTATATATTTTCATACAAATTTACAATATTTTATGTGTAATTTGTATATGTATTTCAATACAGATTTGCCTAGTTTTATGTTTATTTTGCATATCTATTTTCAAACAAATTTAAATTATTTTTATGTATTTTTTATATATTTTTATACAAATTTTAGTTATTTTATTTGTATTTTGTATTTATATTTTCCTACAAATATACATTCTTTTAGTGGAATTTTGTTCATTTATTTTCATAAGAATTTACATAATTTTATATGTATTTTGTATATATATTTTTCTACGTATTTACATTATTTTATGTGTATTTTTTATATATATTTTCATAAAAATTTACGTTATTTTATTATGTGTATTCGTATATGATTTGATACAAATTTACATTATTTTATGTTTATTTTGCATATCTGTTTCAATATAGATTTACCTTATTGTATGTGTATTTTGTATATTTATTTTAATACAAATTTAATTATTTTATGTGTACTTTGTATACATTTTCTTATACGTATTTACTTCATTTAATGTGTATTTTGTATATATATTTTTATAGTAATCTACGTTATTTTATGTGTATTGGTATATATATTTTGAAGCAAATTTACATTGTTTTATATGTATTTAGCATATCTATTTCAATACAAATCTACCTTATTGTATGTGCATTTTGTATATTTATTGTAATACACATTCAAAATTTTTATTATTTTGGTATATATATTTTTATAAAAAGAGTTTTATATAATTTAAAATATTTTATGTGTATTTTGTATATCTATTTTCATGCAAATACACATTTTTTATTGATATTTTGTTTATTTATTTTGACGCGAATTCACATTATTTAATGTGTATGGTGTATATATATTTTTATACGTATTTACGTCATTTCATGTGTCTTGTATATATATTTCTATAGAAATATATGTTATTTTATGTGTGTTCGTATATATATTTTGAAACAAATATACATTGTTTTATGTGCATTTTGCATATTTTTTCACTATAAATTTACCTTATTGTACGTGCATTTTGTATATTAATTTTAATACAAATTTAATTATTCTATGTGTATTTTTGTATATGTATTTTCATAAAAAAATGCTTTATTTTATGGGTATTTTGCATATTTATTTTCATACAAATTTACATTATTTTATTGATATTCTGTGTATTTATTTTGATACGATTTGACATTACTCTATGTATATTTTGTATATATATTTCATACAAATGAATGTTATTTTATGTGAATTTGTTTTCATTTCATACAAATTTACATTATTTTATGTGTATTTTGTACATGTATTTAAATACAAATGTAACTAATTATATGTCTATTATGTATATCTATTTTCATACAAATTGAAATTAATTTTGTGTATTTTAGTAAATATTTTTATTCAAATTTTCGTAATTTTATGTGAATTTTGTATATTTATTTTCCTACAAATATACGTTCTTTTATCGGAATTTTGTTTATTTATTTTGATACGAGTTTTCATTATTTTAGGTGTATTTGATATATATATTTTTATACTTATTTACATAATTTTATATGTATTTTGAATATATATTTTCATAGAAATTTACTCTATTTTATGTGTATTCGTATATATATTTTGATACAAATTTACATTCTTTATGTGTATTTCGCATATCTATTTCAAAACAAATTTTCTTTATTGTATGTGCCTTTTGTATATTTATTTTGATGCAAATCTAATTATTTTATGTGTATTTTTGAATATATATTTTTAAACAAATATGCGTTATTATATGGGTATTTTGCATCTTTATTTTCATACAAATTTACATTATTTTATTGATTGTCTGTTTATTTATTTTGATACGATTTTTCTTTATTCTGTGTATTTTGTATTTATATTTTTAGACATATTTACATTATTTAATGTATATTTTGTACATATATTTTATGGAAATTTACGTTTTCTTATGTGTATTTGTTTATATATTTTCATACAAATTTACATTATTTTATGTGTATTTTGTATATGTATTTCAATAAAAATTTGCCTAATTTCATTTGTATTTTGCATATCTATTTTCAAACAAATTTAAATTATTTTTGTGTATTTTTGTATTATTTTTATACAAATTTATTTTATTTTATTTGTATTTTGTATATATATTTTCCTACACATATACATTCTTTTAGAGGAAATTTTGTTTATTTATTTTGATACGAATTTACATTATTTTATGTGTATTTTGTATATATATTTTTCTATATATTACATTATTTTATGTGTATTTTGTATATATATATATATATATATATATATATATATATATATATATATATATATATATATATATATATATATATATATATATATATATATATATATATATATATATATATATATATATATATTTTCATAAAAATTTACGTAATTTTATTGTGTGTATTCGTATATATTTTGATAACAATTTTCATTATTTTATGTGTTTTTTGCATATCTATTTCAATAAAAATCTCCCTTATTGTATGTGTAATTTGTATATTTATTTTAATACAAATTTAATTATTTTATGTGTATTTTTGTATATATATTTTTTTAAATAAGAGATATTTTATTGGTATTTTGCATCTTTAATTTTATAAATTTTTACATTACGTACATATCTTTTATACGTATTTACATTATTTAATGTGTATTTTGTTTATATATTTTTATACAAATTTACGTTATTATATGTGTATTTGAATATATATTTTGATACAAATTTAAATTATTTTATGTATTTTCTATATTTATTTCAATTCAAATTTAGCTTATTTTATGTGTCTTTTGTATATCTATTTTCATACAAATTTAATTATTTTTGTTTATTTTTGTATATAGTTTTATACAATTTTACGTTATTTTATGTGTATTTTGTATATTTATATTTATACAAGTAAACATTCTTTTATTGGCATTTAGTTTATTTATTTTGATACGAATTTACATTATTTTATGTGTATTTTGTATACATTTTCTTATACGTATTTACTTCATTTTACGTGTATTTTGTATATATATTTTATAGAAATCTACGTTATTTTATGTGTATTCGTATGTATATTTTGAAACAAATTTACATTGTTTTATATGTATTTTGCATATCTATTTCAATACAAATGTGCATTTTGTATATTTATTGTAATACAAATTTAAATATTTTATGTGCATTTTGGTATATATATTTTCATAAGAAATGCTTTGTTTTATGGGTATTTTGCATCTTTATTTTCATACAAATTTACATTATTTAATTAATATTCTGTGTATTTATTTTGATACTATTTTACATTATTCTATTTGTGTTTTGTATATATTTTTTTTATACATATTTACATTATTTAAAGTGTATTTTCTATATATATTTCATACAAATTTTCGTTATTTTAAGTGTATTTGTTTATATATTTTTATTCAAATTTACATTATTTTTTGTGTATTTTGTATATGTATTTCAATAGAAATTTACCTAATTTCATGTGTATTTTGTATATATATTTTATACAAATTTAAATTATTTTTTGTGTATTTTTGTATAGACTTTTATACAAATTTACAATAATTTATGTGTATTTTGTATATCTATTTTCATACAAATACACATTCTTTTATTGATATTTTGTTTATTTATTTTGATGCGAATTTACATTATTTAATGTGTATTGTGTATATATATTTTTATACGTATTTACGTCATTTCATGTGTATTTTGTATATATATTTCTATAGAAATATACGTTATTTTATATGCATTCGTATATATATTTTGAAACATATATACATTGTTTTATGTGCATTTTGCATATTTTTTCAATACAAATTTACCTTATTGTACGTGCATTTTGTATATTAATTTTAATGCAAATTTAGCTATTCTATGTGTATTTTTGTATATGTATTTTTTATAAAAATATGCTTTATTTTATGGGTATTTTGCATCTTTATTTTCATACAAAATTACATTATTTTATTGATATTCTGTGTATTTATTTTGATACGATTTTACATTATTCTATGTATATTTTGTATATCTATTTTATACCAATGTACGTTATTTTATGTGAATTTGTTTTCATTTCATACAAATTTACATTATTTTATGTGAATTTTGTACATGTATTTAAATACAAATTTAACTAATTATATGTGTATTTTGTAAATCTATTTTCATACAAATTGAAATTAATTGTGTGTATTTTTGTATATATTTTTATTTAAATTTTCGAAATTTTATGTGTATTTTGTATATTTATTTTCCTACAAATATACGTTCTTTTATCGGAATTTTATTTATTTATTTTGATACGAATTTTCATTTTTTTTAGATGTATTTGATATACATATTTTTATACTTATTTGCATAATTTTATATGTATTTTGAATATATATTTTCATAGAAATTTACTCTATATGTATATGTATAGAAAATACACATGAAATAATCTAAATTCGTATCGAAATAAATGAACAAAATACCGATAAAATAATGTAATTTTGAATGAAAATATATAGAGAAAATACACAAAAAATAACGTAAATACAAATAAATATATACACATAAAAATTTTTGAATTTGAATGAAAATAGATATAAAAATAAACTTAAAATAAGACAAATTTATAATGAAATATATATACAAAATACACATAAAATAATGTAGATTTGTTTCAAAATATATATACATGAAATGTTGTAAATACGTATAAAAATATATATACAAAATACACATTAAATAATGTAAACTCGTGTCAAAATAAATAATTAAAATATCAATAAAAGAATGTGTAATTGTATGAAAATACATATACAATATACACATAAAATAACGTACATTTGTATAAAACTACATATAAAAATACACAAAAATAAGTTAAATTTGTATGAAAAGAACTATACAAAATACACATAAAATTAGGTAAATTTTTAAAGAAATACATATACAAAATAGACATAAAATAATGTAAATTTGAATGAAAATATATAAACAAATACACTTAAATTAACATAAATTTTTATAAAATATATATAAAAAATACTCATTAAATAATGTAAATATGTATAAAAAAATATATATACAAAACACAAATAGAATAATGTAAAATCGAATTAAAATAAATACACAGAATGTAAATAAAATAATGTAAATATGTATGAAAATAAAGATGCAAAATACCCATAAAATAACACATTTTTTATAAATATACAAAATGCACATGAAAGGATGTAAATACGTATAAAAATATATATACAAAATACATATTAAATAATGTAAATTCGCGTCAAAATAAATAAACAAAATGTCAATAAAAGAATGTGTATTTGTATGAAAATAAATATACAAAATACACATAAGATAACATAAATTTGTATAAAACTATATACAAAAATACACAAAAATAATTTAAATTTGTATGAAAATAAATATACAAAATACACATAAAATTAGGAAAACTTGTATTGAAATACATATACAAAATACACATAAAACACTGTAAATTTGAATGAAATTACATAAACAAATACACTTAAAATAACTTAAATTTGTATAAAAAAATATATACAAAACACAAATAGAATAATGTAAAATCGTATCAAAATAAATACACAGAATATTAATAAAATAATGTAAATTTGTATGAAAATAAAGAAGCAAAATACCCATAAAATAACGCTTTTTTTTTTAAATATATATACAAAAATACACATAATTTTTTTTTATTTGTATTAAAATAAATATACAAAATACACATACAATAAGGTAAATCTGTATTGAAATAGATATGCAAAATACATATAAAACAATGTAAATTTGTTTCAAAATATATATACGAATACATATAAAATAATGTAGATTTGTATAAAAATATATATAGAAAATTCACGTAAAATGAAGTAAATACGTATAAAAAAATGTATACAAAATACACATAAAATAATGTAAATTCGTATCAAAATAAATAAAAAAATACCAATAAAAGAATGTGTATTTGTATAAATATAAATATACAAAATACACATAAAATAACGTAAATTTGTATAAAACTATATACAAAAATACACAGAAGTAATTAAATTCGTATGAAAATAGATATACAAAATACAGATAAAGTAAGCTAAATTTGAATTTAAATATATATACAAAATACATAAAATAATGTAAATTTGTATCAAAATATTTATAAAAATACATATAATAACGTAAATTTGTTTAAAAATATATAAACAAAATACACATTAAGTAATGCAAATACGTATAAAAAATATGTACAAAATACACATATAATCATGTAATTCGTATCAAACTAAATAAACAAAATAGCAATAAAATAATGTAAATTTGTATGAGAAAACATATACAAATACATATAAAATAACGCTAATTTCTATAAAAATATATGTCCAAAAATGAACGTAAAATAAATTAAATTTGGATAAAAATATATATACAAAACACACAATAAATAATGTAAATGCGTACATAAAATAACCTAAATTTGTATAAAACTATATACAAAAATACAAAAAAATAATTTAAATTTGTATGAAAAGAAATATACAAAATACACATAAAATTAGGTTAATTTCTATTGAAATACATATACAAAATACACATAAAATAATGTAAATTTGAAAGAAAATATATAAACAAATACATATATAATAACGTAAATTTGTATGAAATATATATACAAAATACACATTAAATAATGTAAATATGTATAAACAAATATATACAAAACACAAATAGAATAATGTATATCAATAAAATAATGTAAATTTGTATGAAAATTAAGATGCAAAATACCTATAAAATAACGCATTTTTTATAAAATTATTGATATCAAAATACACATAAAATATTTGAATTTGTATCAAAATAAATATACAAAATGCACATACAATAAGGTAAATTTGTATTGAAATAGATATGCAAAATACATATAAAATAATGTAAATTTGTTTCAAAATATATATGCGAATACACATAAAATAACGTAGATTTCTATAAAAATACATATACAAAATACACATAAAATTAAGTAAATACGTATAAAAAAATGTATACAAAATACACATAAAATAATGTAAATTCGTATAAATATAAATAAACAATATAGCAATAAAAGAATGTGTATTTGTATAAATATAAATATACAAAATGCACATAAAATAACGTTAATTTATATAAAACTATATTCATAAAATAACGCATATTTCTATAAAAATATATGCACAAAAATGAGCATAAAATAAATTTGCATAAAAATATATATACAAAACACACATTAGATAATGTAAATGAGTATAAAAATATGTATACAAAATACCTATGAAATAATCTAAACTCGTATCGAATTAAATTAAGAAAATACCAATAAAAAAAAATTAATTTTAGATGAAAATATATATACAAAATACACATAAAATAACCTAAATACAAATACAAATATACACATAAAATAATTTAAAATTGAATGAAATAAATATACAAAATAAACATAAAATAAGGTAAATTTGTAATGAAATATATGAAAAAATACACATAAAATAAAATAAATTTGTATGAAAATATATATACAAATACACATTAAATAACATGAATTTGTATAAAATTTGTATCAAAATATATACGAATACACACAATAAAATAACGTAATTTTTTATGAAAATGTATATACAAAATACACATAAAATAATGTAGATTTGTATAAAAATATATAAACAAATACACATAAAATGATGTAAATTTGCATAAAATATATATACAAAATAAACCTTAAATAATGTAAATATGTATAAAAATTACATACAAAATACACATAGAATAATGTTAAGTCGTATCAAAATAAATAAAGAGAATATCAATAAAATAATGTAAATTTGTATGAAAATAAAGCTGTAAAATATCCATATAATAACGCATATTTGCATAAAGATATATATACAAAAATACATATAAAATAATTAAATTTGTATTAAAATAAATATACAAAATGCACGTTCAATAAAGAAAATTTGTATTGAAATAGATATGCAAAATACACATCAATAATGTAAATTTGTATCAAAATATATATACGAATACTCATAAAATAGACTAAATTTCTATGAAAATATACATACAAAATAGATATACAAAATACACATATAACTAGTTAAATTTGTATTTAAATACATGTACAAAAAACACATAAAATAATGTAGATTTGTATGAAATGAAAACAAATACATTTTATATAAAATATATATTCAAAATACACATAGAATAATGTAAAATCATACCAAATAAATACACAGAATATCAATAAAATAATGTAAATTTGTATGAAAATAAAGATGCAAAATACCCATAAAATAAAGCATTTTTTATAAAAATACATACACAAAATACACATAGATTAATCAAATTTGTATTAAAATTAATATACAAAATGCACATACAATAATGTAAATTTGTATTGAAAAAATATGCAAAATACACATAAAACAATGTAAATTTGTTTCAAAATATATATACGAATACACATAAAATAACGCAGATTTCTATAGAAATATATATACAAAATACACTTGAAATAATGTAAATACGTATAAAAAAAAAAAAAAAAAAAAAAAATATATATATATATATATATATATATATATATATATATATATATATATATATATACAAAATAAACAATAAATAATGTTAATTCGTGTCAAAATAAATAAAAAAAATATCATGAAAAGAATGTGTATTTGTATGAAAATAGATATACAAAATACACATAAAATAACCTAAATTTGTATAAAATTATATACAAAAATAAACAAAAATAATTTAAACTTGTATGAAAATAAATATACAAAAAACATTAAATTAGGTAAATTTGCATTGAAATACATATACAAAATACACATAAAATAATGTAAATTTGAATGAAAATATATAAACATATAGACTTAAAATAACGTAAATTTGTATCAAATATATATACAAAAAACACATTAAATAATGTAAATATGTATAAAAAAATATATACAAAACACAAATAAAATAATATAAATCGTATCAAAATAAATACAAAAAATATTAATAAAATAATGTAAATTTGTATGAAAATTAAGATTCAAAATACCCATGTCATGTGTTTTCGTATATATATTTTGAAACAAATTTACATTGTTTATATGTATTTTGCATATCTATTTTTGTGTATTCTGTATTTATTTTTGTTATACATAGAATAATGTAAAATCGTATCAAAATAAGTACACAGAATATCAATAAAATAATTTAAATTTGTATGAAAACAAAGATGCAAAATACCCATAAGATAAAGCATATTTTTTTTTTAAAATACATATACAAAAAAACACATAGAATAATTAAATTTGCATTAAAATTAATATACAAAATGCACACATACAATAAGGTAAATTTGTATTGAAAAAAACGCAAAATACAAATAAAACTGTAAATTTGTTTCAAAATATATATACGAATACACATAAAATAACGTAGATTTCTATAGAAATATATATACAAAAAACACGTGAAATAAAGTAAATACGTATAAAAATATATATATAAAATACAAATTAAGTAATGTAAATTCGTGTCAAAATAAATAAACAAAATATCATGAAAAGAATGTGTATTTGTATGAAAATAAATAATAGATAATAAATTTGTATGAAATATATATGCAAGATATGCATTAAATAATGTAAATATGTATAAAAAAATAAATATATACAAAAAACAAATAGAATAATGTAAGATCGTATCAAAATAAATACACCGAATATTAATAAAATAATGTAAATTTGTATGAGAATAAAGATGCAAAATTCCCATCAAATAGCGCATTTCTTATAAAAATATATATACCAAAATACACATAAAATATTTAAATTTGTATTGAAATGAATATACAAAATGCACATACAATAAGGTAAACTTCTATTGAAAGAGATATGCAAAAATACATATAAAACAAATGAAATTTGTTTCAAAATATATATACGAATACACATAAAATAACGTAGATTTCTATAAAAATATATATACAAAATACACATAAAATTAGGTAAATACGTATAAAATAATGTAAACAAAATACACATAAAATAATATAAACTCGAAACAAAATAAATAAACAAAATACCAATAAAAGAATTTGTATTTGTATAAATATAAATGTACAAAATACACATACAAAATAAACATAAAATAATGTAAATTTGTAATGAAATATATGTACAAAATACACATAAAATAATGTAAATTTATATGAAAATATATATACAAATACACATAAAATACCATGAATTTGTATAAAATTATATATTCAAAATAAATATTAAATAAAGTAAATGCGTATAAAAATATATATAAAAAGTACATATAAAATAATGTAAATTCGTATCAATATAAATCAACAAAATACCAATAAAATATTTTATGTGAATTTGTTTTCATTTCATACAAATTTACATTATTTTATGTGTATTTTGTACATGTATTGAAATACAAACTTAACTAATTACATATTTTTATAAAAATACATAAACAAAAATACACATAGATTAATCAAATTTGTGTTAAAATTAATATACAAAATGCACATACAATAAGGTAAATTTGTATTGAAAAAATATGCAAAATACACATAAAATAATGTAAATTTGTTTCAAAATATATATACGAATACACATAAAATAACGCAGATTTCTATAGAAATATATATACAAAATACACTTGAAATAATGTAAATACGTATAAAAATATATATACAAAATACACATTAAATAATGTTAATTCGTGTCAAAATAAATAAACAAAATATCATGAAAAGAATGTGTATTTGTATGAAAATAGATATACAATATACACATAAAATAACTTAAATTTGTATAAAACTATATGTTAATACACAAAAATAATTTAAGCTTGTATGAAAATAAATATACAAAAAACATATAAAAATAGGTAAATTTGTATTGAAATACATATACAAAATACACATAAAATAATGTAAATTTGAATGAAAATATATAAACATATAGACTTAAAATAACGTAAATTTGTAACAAATATATATACAAAAAAAACATTAAATAATGTAAATATGTATAAAAAATATATATACAAAACACAAATAAAATAATGTAAAATCGTATCAAAATAAATACAGAAAATATTAATAAAATATTGTAAATTTGTATGAAAATTAATATGCAAAATACCCATAAAATAACGCATTTTTTATAAAAATATATATACGAAAAAACATAAATATTTGATTTTGTATTAAAATAAATAGATATACAAAATACACATAAAATAAGCTAAATTTGAATTGAAATATATATACAAAATACATAAAATAATGTAAATTTGTATCAAAATACCTATACAAATACACATATAATAACGTAAATTTGTATAAAAATATATAAACAAAATACACATTAGATAATGTAAATACGTATAAAAAAATGTAAAAAATACACAAATAATCATGTAATTCGTATCAAAATAAATAGACAAAATACCAAAAAAATAATGTAAATTTCTATGAGAAAACATATACAAAATACACATAAATAACGCAAATATCAATAAAAATATATATAATATAATATATTTTTATACATATTTAAAATATTTAATGTATATTTTGTATATATATATTTTATCCAAATTTACGTGATTTTATATGTATTTGTTTATATATTTTCATAGAAATTTAAATTATTTTATATGAGTTTTGTATATGTATTTCAATACAAATATGCCTAACTTTATGTGTTTTTTGCATATCTACTTTCAAACAAATTTAAATTATTTTTGTGTACTTTTGTATATATTTTTATACAAATTCTAGTTATTTTATTTGTTTTTTGTATATATATTTTCCTACAAATATACATTCTTTTATTGGAATTTTGTGTATTTAATTTTTTACGAATTTACATTATTTTATGTGTATTTTGTATATATATTTTTCTACGCATCTAAACTATTTTATGTGTCATTTATATATATACATTTTCATAAAAATTTACGTTATTTTATTGTGTGTATTCGTATATATTTTGAAACATTTTATACAAATTCATGTTATTTTATGTGTATTTGTATATATATTTTCATACAAATTTATATTATTTTATGTGTATTCTTACATATATTTTATTACAAATTTACCTTATTTTATGTTTATTTTGTATATTTATTTCAATTAATTTTAAACTATTTAATGTGTATATTTGTATTTGTATTTAGGTTATTTTATGTGTGTTTTCTATATATATTTTTATCCAAAATTACATTATTTTATTGTTATTTTCTTAATTTAACTCGATACGAATTTAGATTATTTCATAGGTATTTTGTATACATATTTTTATACTCATTTACATTATCTAATGTGTGTTTTGTATATATTTTTTTATGCAAATTAAT
The DNA here is from genome assembly GCF_024679095.1 of Eriocheir sinensis. NCBI lineage: Eukaryota > Metazoa > Arthropoda > Malacostraca > Decapoda > Varunidae > Eriocheir > Eriocheir sinensis. The sequence goes on along the minus strand of NW_026110308.1, from coordinate 605,712 downwards.
TTTATGTGCATTTTTGTACATATATTTTTATAGAAACTTAAAACGTTATTTTATGAGTATTTTGTATATGTTTTCTCATACAAATTTACATTATTTAATTAGTTTTTTGTTTATTTATTTTGATACGAATGACTTGATTATTGGTGTATTTTGTAAATATTTTTTTATACGTATTTACATTACTTAATGTGTATTTTGTTTATGTATTTTTTTTTACAAATTTACGTTATTATATGTGTATTTGTTAAAAATATTTTGAATGTACTTTACTAATTTACTTTATTTTATGTATTTTGTATCTATATTTCTATTCAAATTTAGCTTATTTTGTGTGTATTTTGTATATCTATTTTCATGCAAATTTAATTACTTCTGTGTGTTTTTGTATATAGTTTTATACAAATTTACGTTATTTTATGTGCATTTTGTATATTTATATTTATACAAATACACATTCTCTTATTGATATTTTGTTTATTTATATTTATACGAATTTACATTATTTTATGTGTATTTTGTATACATTTTTGATTCGTATTTACTTAATTTTATTTGTATTTTGTATATATATATATATATATATATATATATATATATATATATATATATATATATATATATTTATATATATATATATATATATATATATATATATTTATAGAAATCTTCGTTATTTTATGTGTATTCGTATATATATTTTGAAACAAATTTACATTGTTTTATATGTTTTTTGTATATCTATTTCAATACAAATTTACCTTATTGTATGTGCATTTTGTATATTTTTTTAAATACAAATTCAAATATTTTATGTGTATTTTGGTATATATAATTTTATAAAAAAAAACGTTATTTTATAGGTATTTTGCATCTTAGTTTTCTTACAAATGTACATTATTTTATTGATATTCTGTGTATATATTTTGATACGATTTTATATTATACTATTTGTGTTTTGTATATATTTTTTTATACATATTTTCATTATTTAATGTGTATCTTTTATATATATTTTATACAAATTAACGTCATTTTAAGTGTATTTGTTTATATAATTTCATTCAAATTTACATTATTTTAAGTGTATTTTGTATATGTATTTCAATACAAATTTACCTAATTTTATGTGTATTTTGTATATGTATTTTCATACAAATTTAAATTATTTTTGTGTTTTTTTGTATATACATATAGAGTAAATTTCTATAAAAATATATATTCAAAATACATATAAAATTATGTAAATAAGTATAAAAATATATATATCAAATACACCTAAAAAAATGAAAACTCGTATCAAAATAAATAAACAAAATTCCGATAAAAGAACGTATATTTGTAGGAAAATAAATATACAAAATACACATAAAATTACGAAAATTTGAATAAAAATATATACAAAAAAACAAAAAAATAAATTTCAATTTGTATGAAAATAGATATACAAAATACACATATAATTAGTTAAATTTGTATTTAAATACATGTACAAAATGCACATAAAATAATGTAAATTTGTATGAAATGAAAACAAATTCACATAAAAAACGTACATTTGTATAAAATAGATATACAAAATATACATAGAATAATGTAAAATCGTATCAAAATAAATACACAGAATATAAATAAAATAATGTAATTTTGTATGAAAATAAAGATGCAAAATACCCATAAAATAAAGCATTTTTTTTTTAAGTACATATACACGAATACACATAGAATAATTAAAATTGTATTAAAATTAATATACAAAATGCACGTATAAAAAGGGAAATTTGTATTGAAAAAATATACAAAATGCACATAAAACAATGTATATTTGTTTCAAAATATATATACGAACACACATAAAATAACGTATATTTCTATAGAAATATATATAAAAAATACATTTGAAATGATATGAAAATAAAGATGCAAAATACCCATAAAACAACGCATTTTTTATGAAAATATATATACCAAAATACACATAAAATATTTAAATTTGTATTACAATAAATATACAAAATGCACATACAATAAGGTAAATTTATATTGAAATAGATATGCAAAATACACATAAAACAATGTAAATTTGTTTCAAAATATATATACGAATACACATAAAATAGCATTGATTTTTATAAAAATATATATACAAAATACACATAAAATGAAGTAAATACGTATAAGAAAATGTATACAAAATACACATAAAATAATGTAAACTCGTATCAAAATAAATAAACTAAATGCCAGTAAAAGAATGTTTACTTGTATAAATATAAATATACAAAATACACATAAAATAACGTAAAATTGTATAAAACTATATACAAAAATAAACAAAAATAATTAAATTTGTATGAAAATAGATATAGAAAAGACACATAAAATAAGCTAAATTTGAATTGAAATAAATATAGAAAATACATAAAATAATGTAAATTTGTATCAAAATATATATTCAAATACACATATATTAAAATTAATATACAAAATGCGTATATAATAAGGTAAATTTGTATTAAAAAAATATGCAACATACACGTTTACTCGTTCAAATTTATATTATTTTATTGGTATTTTGTTTATTTATTTTGATACGAATTACATGATTATATGTGTATTTTGTACAAATTTTTTTTTTACGTATTTACATTATTTAATGTGTATTTTGTTTATATATTTTCATACAAATTTACGTTATTATATGTGTATTTGTATAAATATTTTTATACAAATTTACTTTATTTCATGTATTTTGTATATATATTTCAATTCAAATTTAGCTTATTTTGTGTGTATTTTGTATATATTTTCATTCAAATTTAATTACTTCTGTGTATTTTTGTATATAGTTTTATATAAATTTACGTTATTTTATGTGTATTTTGTATATTTATATTTATACAAATACATATTCTTTTATTGCTATTTTGTTTATTTATTTTGATACGAATTTACATTATTTTATGTGTATTTTGTATACATTTTTTTATACGTATTTACTTCATTTTATGTGTATTTTGTATATATATTTTTATAGAAATCTACGTTATTATAATATGTGTATTCGTATATATATTTTGAAACAAATTTACATTGTTTTATATGTATTTTGCATATCTATTTCAATACAAATTTATCTTATTGTATGTGTTTTTTGTATATTTATTTTAATACAAATTTAATTTTTTGATGTGTATTTTGGTATATATATTTTTATAAATAAAAAAATGCGTTATTTTATGGGTATTTTGCTTCTTTATTTTCATACAAATTTACATTATTTTATTAATATTCTGTGTATTTATTTTGATACGATTTTACATTATTCTATTTGTGTTTTGTACATATTTTTTTATACAAATTTACGTTATTTTAAGTGTATTTGTTTATGTATTTTCATTCAAATTTACATTATTTTATGTGTATTTTCTGTATGTATTTCAATACAAATTTACCTAATTTTATGTGTATTTTGTATATTTATTTTCATACAAATTTAAAATATTTTTGTGTATTTTTGTATATAGTTTGATACAAATTTAGGTTATTTTATGTGTATTTTGTATATCTATTTTCATACAAATACACATTCTTTTATTGATATTTTGTTTATTTATTTTGACGCGATTTTTATGTGAATTTGTTTTCATTTCATACAAATTTACATTATTTTATGTGTATTTTGTACATGTATTTAAATACAAATTTAACTAATTATATGTGTATTTTGTATATCTATTTTCATACAAATTGAAATTTATTTTTTTGTTTTTTTGTATATATTTTTATTCAAATTTTCTTAATCTTATAAAAATATATATACCAAAATACACATAAAATATTTAAATTTGCATCGAAAAAAATATACAAAATGCACATACAATAAGGTAAATTTGTATTGAAAGAGATATGCAAAAATACATATAAAACAATGTAAATTTGTTTCAAAATATATATACGAATACAAATAATAAAACGTAGATTTCTATAAAAATATATATACAAAATACACATAAAATTAAGTAAATACGTATAAAAAATGTATACAAAATATACATAAAATAATGTAAATTCGAATTAAAATAAATAAACAAAATACCAATAAAAGAATGTGTATTTGGATAAATATAAATATACAAAATACACATACAAAATAAACATAAAATAAGGTAGATTTGTAAAAAAATATATGTACAAAATACACATAAAATAATGTAAATTTATATAAAAATATATATACAAATACACATAAAATACCATGAATTTGTATAAAAATATATATTCAAAATAAATATTAAATAATGTAAAAGCGTATAAAAATATATATACAAATACAGATACAAAAATACACATCGAATAATTAAATTTGTATTAAAATTAATATACAAAATGCGTATATAATAAGGTAAATTTGTATTGAAAAAATATGCAACATACACGTTTACTCTTACAAATTTATATTATTTTATTGGTATTTTGTTTATTTATTGTGATACGAATTATATGATTATATGTGTATTTTGTACATATTTTTTATACGTATTTACATTATTTAATGTGTATTTTGTTTATATATTTTCATACAAATTTACGTTATTATATGTGTATTTGTATAAATATTTTGATACAAATTTACTTTATTTCATGTATTTTGTATATATATTTCAATTCAAATTTAGCTTATTTTGTTAGTATTTTGTATATATTTTCATACAAATTTAATTACTTCTGTGTATTTTTGTATATAGTTTTATATAAATTTACGTTATTTTATGTGTATTTTTTATATTTATATTTACACAAATACACATTCTTTTATTGGTATTTTTTTTTTTGATACGAATTTACATTATTTTATGTGTTTTTTGTATACATTTTTATATACGTATTTACTTCATTTTATGTGTATTTTGTATATATATTTTTATAGAAATCTACGCTATTTTATGTGTATTCGTATATATATTTTGAAACAAATTTACATTGTTTTATATGTATTTTGCATATCTATTTCAATACAAATTTACCCTATTGTATGTGTTTTTTGTATATTTATTTTAATACAAATTTATTTTTTTGATGTGTATTTTTGTATATGTATCTTTATAAATAAAAAAAATGTGTTATTTTATGGGTATTTTGCTTCTTTATTTTCATACAAATTTATATTATTTTATTAATATTCAGTGTATTTATTTTGATACGATTTTACATTATTCTATTTGTGTTTTGTACATATTTTTTTATACAAATTTACGTTATTTTAAGTGTATTTGTTTATGTATTTTCATTCAAATTTACATTATTTTATGTGTATTTTGTGTATGTATTTCAATACAAAATTACCTAATTTTATGTGTATTTTGTATATTTATTTTCATACAAATTTAAAATATTTTTGTGTATTTTTGTATATAGTTTGATACAAATTTAGGTTATTGTATGTGTATTTTGTATATCTATTTTCATACAAATACACATTCTTTTATTGATATTTTGTTTATTTATTTTGACGCGAATTTTATGTGAATTTGTTTTCATTTCATACAAATTTACATTATTTTATGTGTAATTTGTACATGTATTTAAATACAAATTTAACTAATTATATGTGTATTTTGTATATCTATTTTCATACAAATTGAAATTTATTTTTTGTTTTTTTGTATATATTTTTATTCAAATTTTCGTAATCTTATAAAAATATATATACCA